>NW_028142769.1:0-30225 GCF_055691185.1 Crinia signifera | reverse complement strand
CATTTAGGGTGGGATGTATTAACATACATCACCGCCCCTCGCCACGCCCCCACAATGCTAGCACATATGTACTAACATTTGCAGCTAGCATCGCGGTGCAGTGACGGAGGCCCCTGTGATGTGGTGTGTGGAGGGTCTCCGTCACCTCCTGGGCTCTGCTGCTGTACAGGGCGTCTCCCCCTCCACCCGGAAGGACATCCCCGGCTGTAACATGCTGTTGGGGGAGGAGAAGCAGCATGGAGGATGGGGAGGAGGATGGGGAGGGGGATAGGAGGAGATGGTGATAGAAGACCATAGGCTTCTATAGAGTATCACCACCCAAAGGTGGTGTTGCCCTGCGATGACACTACAACTGTAGAATTTATACATGACCTGTGATGGCGCACTGCCGCCTATGAACTGTACTGACCCCTGGATATCACCAAATAACCCTTAAAATACCATACAATATACACAAATGGGGATTTCCAACCACGGGCGCAAGATGGATCAAAGTGTCCGTGTCTTCTTATATTTTTCAAAATCTTCAAAAGTATTTCTCAACCATATATGGGGAAATTCAGAAGAGAGGTTGTTGGTTAGATGTTACTATTCCAAATCTTAGAAGAACAGAGATGAATAAACGACAAAAGATGATGGGCGTACCCTACTTACGGTGAGTAGGGCAGTGTAAAGACCTGTAGCGGTTTCTTTGGTACTTGTTTCCTAGCACGGCCACAATCGCGGGTCATTTCTAATGGTATGCGATGCGACCGACGCCTGCGATTTGCCATTGAAATGCGGTGAAAAGGTGAAAATCGCATTGGTCGCATTGCATGCGGCCAAAAAAAGCATGCGATGCTACCGACGATTTTACATAGGGAACAATGTAAAAATGCCTCAATTGACCCAATTAAACATAGGGAACAATGTTAAATGGACCAGAGACCCCCCAAAAAAACCCTGAAGTGTGAAATGGCCCCCCAAAAAATTGTTAACGCCACCCCACAATCAACCCGGGCCATTTCACACTTCAGGAGGTTTTTTTTGGGGTCTGTGGGCCATTTAACATTGTTCCCTATGTTTAATTGGGTCAATTGAGGCATTTTACATTGTTCCCTATGTAAAATCGCGGGCATCGCGTCGGTCGCATGCGATTTTTTTGCCCGCATGCGATGCGACCGACGCGATTTTTTTACCTGCGATGCCCGAGATCCAAATCGTTGTGGCCGTGCTAGGAAACAAGTAGCGTTTCTTTTCTTCTTCTGGTATCTCTTTTTTCGAGTAAGTTTCTCGTTTCCATGGATAAACGTGTAGGAAGAAAAATAAAGATTCAATGTGTAGATTTGTATTGTGTTCACTGTGTTTCAGAAACCCCCCGTGAATTTAACATCAGATAAGAAGAATTGTTGGTCGTACCTTACTCACCAAGACATAAAGTAAGGTACACATATAAAGGTTTCTTTTTAAAGGTGACTTTTCATATGGAGACCAATAATGGATGGGCGTACCCCAACTCACGTGGAAAGATGTGACTTTATACACGTAGTGTGGTTTTTTTTGTTTGTTTGTGGGGTTCAATTTTTTCAACTCTTACATATAGATATTCTAAAGAGGTATATTACCACTCTTAATCAATCTGACACAATTTTTGTTATATTGTTTTATTACTATCACACCATTGGAGAAAAATATGGTCCGTTGACTGAAAATTTAACCCCACAAAAAAAAAAAAAAAGGAAGAACACGCTATGGGCCTTATTCTGATCTGAGCTCAGTACAAATTTGTTCTTAAAATGGGCAAAACCATGTGCACTGCAGGTGGAGCAGATGTAACCTGTGCAAAGAGAATTAAATTTGGGTGGGGTGTGTTGAAACTGAAATCTAAATTGCAGTGTAAAAATAATGCAGCCAGTATTTACCCTGCACACAAACAAAATAACTCACACAAACCTAACTCTCTCTATACATGTTACATCTGCCCCACCTGTAGTGCACATGGTTTTGCCCATTTTAAGAACAAATTTGTACTGAGCTCAGATCAGAATAAGGCCCTATGTGTATAAAGTCACATCTTTCCACGTGAGTTGGGGTACGCCCATCCATTATTGGTCTCCATATGAAAAGTCACCTTTAAAAAGAAACCTTTATATGTGTACATTGGTGAGTAAGGTACGACCTAACACTTCTTATCCGATGTTAAATTCACGGGGGGTTTCTGAAACACAGTGAACACAATACAAAACTACACATTGAATCTTTATTTTTCTTCCTACACATTTATCCGCGGAAACGAGAAACTTACTCGGAAAGAGATACCAGAAGAAGAAAATAAACTGCTACAGGTCTTTACACTGCCCTACTCACCGTAAGTAGGGTACGCCCATCTTCTTTTGTCGTTTATTCATTTCCGTTCTTCTAAGATTTGGGATAGTAACATCTAACCGTCAACCTCTCTTCTGAATTTCCCCATATATGGTTGAGAAATGCTTTTGAAGATATTGAAAATTATAAGAAGACACGGACACTTTAATCCATCTTGCGCCCTGCGATGACATGGCGGCCGGGTATTAGTAAATTTGAAAATGCTGTAAAACGGGGGTTTTACCACATTTTCGTTTTAGTACATCCCCCCTAGGATTTACAATCCCTTTAACACTTCAAACCCAAATGTAACATCTTCATTTAAGGGGTAACAAGTAATTTTTAAGAAGTTTAGATCTTTATTTAGGCTTGAAAATGAATTACAGCAGTGATTAATTTCTCTACGTACAATTTCTCTTATACCAAACATATATAGTCATTGGTATTTGAAGCAGTGTGCAGTAGAATATATGTTGTGGGCAGTACTGTAATTTACAGTACTTCCCAGCAATGTGAAATGGAAGCAGGAAAGCAGAGTGAGCTGCAGTTTGCGCATACCATACCTTTTTCAATGGCATATCGAATACAGAGATCGATCTTCATTTGATAAGCTTTCCACGTAGTGGGAAAAACCAGCACTGCATATAAACAATTACTACTGGAAAGAGAGGGAGGACGGATATGGAAGAATGGGGACACATAAAAATTACTCTCTGGATGGAAGGCATGAAGAACAAAACAACTGTCCCTGTACTCAACATCCAGCGGAGAAAAAAAAAAAAAGTAGAGGAGTTGGTAGTAAAACAATGCTATAATACAAGTAACTTGACTTAAGAAGCCCAGTGGCATAGCTAGAAGTTTTCCTCCCCCTGCCCCCAATAAATTTCGGCACTGCTGGCTGAGCTGAAAGACGACCCAGCGAGACCTGCTCATTACATATGCTGGGGTGGGGACCCGCTCATTCAATATGCACTGCACTGGGTCCCCACTTATTAGATATCTACAGGGCGGGACCAGCTCGGCGCTCACTGCTGCCTGGGTCGCCTGTCAGCTCAGC
The DNA here is from genome assembly GCF_055691185.1 of Crinia signifera. NCBI lineage: Eukaryota > Metazoa > Chordata > Amphibia > Anura > Myobatrachidae > Crinia > Crinia signifera. Next base: position 26,825 of record NW_028142769.1, on the reverse strand, counting down.
CAGCGGCGCCCACCACAGACCCCGATGGCGCTGCGGGTCAACTGTCATGACGTCCCGACAATCGTGACCAAGGTGACAGTTTATGCATGCAGAGAATTAGTTTACAATGTTAGCCAAAATGTACAACTACTGACAAATGTATCACCTTCTCTAGAAAGGAGGAAATGGAAACCTTCGGCCCTCCAGCTGTTATTGAACTACACATCCCAGAATGCTTTGCTACAGTTTTAGCATGGGCAAATAGCAAAACTGTAGCAGTGCATGCTGGGATGAGTATTTCATCAAAGCTTCCCCATCCCTGCTATAAGAGTTGTAAAAAAGTTTATCCAAAAGGTACAAAGTGAGACATGACCATTATAATGCACCCTTTTAATGTTGAGGAAAATAGCCCCTTCTCAGTGCACCAGGTCACAGGAGACTCCGCCATGCCTAGCTAAATGTGACAAAACTACTTTGATGTATGACCATTCCGTTGTAGTTCTGCTGCAAATTTGTACAGGTTTAAAATGAATTCCCGTGTGGCAAAAAGTTACAACATACCAGCTCTGGTACAGAGCCATGTTTTGCAGAGTTTGCTAAGCAAATAAGATGCAAAATGTAAAGAATAATACAGTACGCTACACCTCAGTGTTTCCATCGCACCTAATGGCGAATAGATACTAGATTATGAGGACACATCTGTGTGACAAATGGTAATAGCTAGTTTTACAGTTGCTAAAATACTTACCATAAAGAACTGCTGTCCCAGTCACATGCTTACTTATGTATACAGCACACTGTATAACATGGAGCCAGATGAACTGTACATATCATCATGCCTGTACTGCTGACCCAAACTGGGGGTACATTTACTAATATGGGAGTTCTATTAAGGATGGGATGTTGCCCATACCAACCTAACAGATTCTACTTATTTAAGATTTTCTAGAAGATAATAGATTGGTTGCGATGGGTAACATTCCATTTTCAACAGAAATCCCACCTTAGTAAATTTACCTCTTAATGCCCAAAGTTCTCAACCGGGGACACATTTTCTCTTAAAAAAAAAAAAAAGTCCATCTGCTTACTGACCACTAATGAAATCTACTTCATGTTTTATATGGTTGCAGAATGACTATGGATATACAGTAGATCTAGTTCCAATTATTGCAGAGCATTAATCTTTGAACAATCTGTGACGCTGCATTTAGTTACTGTAACTAGGCCGTTTCCCTGGCCACCAGAGGGAGCAATATAAAATAGGATTACAAAGATCTTTTCAGTCAGAGTAACACAAACATTGCAAAGCCGTAAACTATAGAAAACAGAGGATTTCAAAAAAGGGACCGGTCAGAAATATTAATCAAATGTGTGTTAAATTAAATGATATTGTTAATACAGACTTGCGGGGTTAAATGTGAAGTTGGCATAAGGATGGATGTGAGCATTTATTTTCACATCCCACACTGCAAAGAGAACATTGCTGATTTGATAAAACATTCTGCACTCCACTAATCAGAAAATAGACATGCAAGATCGCAGAGAATCTCAACAATTCATTTTGATTGCTTAAGAGACTACAACATGAGACTCTGCTCAATAAGGTCATTTTTAGTTCACCTCCAACATCCACAATGACCTGACTTCCAGAGCATCCTACACATCATAGGCACACTCAGCAGTGAGAGGCAATGGTGTAAGACAGAAGACAATGAAAGGAGAATACTCTGGGGAACAGTACAAAGTTCATTTTCACATTATGTGGCAAATTTCCCTTAATAAAAGAATGTGTGTTGCCAAGACATCACTTCTGCAGGAGAAAATCACCAGGCACCTACTATTTAATGCTGTAATAAAAGAATACAGATGGGCACTCATATCATGCACTGCAAAAAGTCTTGGTCACTACACAATGAGACTATGATGCACCAGGTGACTGCAAGGACTCACGTCATATGCATTTCAGGTAGAGTATTCCGTATCTGGATATCATAAATCCGAATTATTCCAAAACCGTAGGTTTTTTTGGAATAGTTCACTCCCCCCCCCCCCCCGACCCTTCTTTTACACTTACCTAGTCCCCCGGCGTCCATGGCAGGCCTTCAGCTTTATCTCTGGCGTCTCCAGCGGTCCCAGGAGTGCATTGACGTCACCGGCGCGCCTGGGAACTCGTGCAATGCACTCCTGGGACCACTAGAGACGCCGGAAATGGAGCTGAAGGCCTGCCATGGACGCCAAGGGACCATCGGGGACAGGTAAGTATGGTAAAAAAAAAAAAAAAAAAAAAAATGAATAATTATTCCCAAAAAACCCGTAAAATTCCCTTACCCGGAATGCTCGTGGTCCCGAGCATTTCGGATAAGGGATACTCAACCTGTATTACATATTTGTGCGCATTATGGTGCAACCAAGACACATTTTCAGCAAAAATAATAAGCCTGACGCTATTAGACTCTTACAGGGTCTGGTGCACTGAAAGGAGCGGCTTGGTATTATTATTATTATTAGCGCCGTATAAAGGAACAGTACAGGGAGACAAAACTTGGCATAACATTGAATAAACAAAAAATAGAGTACAAATAAAGAGCGCCACAGTTCAATACACATTACAGCTTAAATATAAGTATGACTACAGCAATGATGTATGAGGATGTATGCAAGTCCACTTAAAGATTCGATTTAGCATAGAGCCCATTCCCTTATACCCAGTGCAACAGCACAGCAAAAAAAAACGCGACTTCACTGAATCGGTGTGGCTTACGGTCCTCAAAACCGCTTGTGTGCTGGTAATACCAGCAGATGAGCGTCTTTCCCGGCGATGATGTGGGAGTGCGCATCACCGTTCACCCCTGGGCCAAACTCACTGGGCGGCTTTCAGCTCAAAGTCACCCAGTGTGTATGGGCCCTTAAGGACAGAGCTTGGAATACATGTTCATAGATGAAACTGGTAATAAAAGCAAGAGCACAGGAGTATACTACGCTAAATATTAGTTGTTTAGACTGTTAGTTACAGTGTTAATAAAGTAAGTATTTGACTATGGGCAGTATGCAGGGGCGGATTGGGCCACCGGGAAACCGGGCCATTTCCCGGTGGGCCGATACGGATTCGGCCGATTTCCCCCCTGACCAGGCCGCCGCTGTCTCACCTAGCTGAGCCACTAACCACAAATGGAATGACTGGGAAGGCTGCCAGTGATAAAGATGGTGGCGGCCGGTGGTCCTAGAGGAGATCTACTGCCCATGCCCAATGCAGCAGCTCCTCTTCCTCCTCCTATGCGGTGCTCCACATGTTCGATCCTGCAGCCTAGAGTGGCGGTGCACAGCACGGTCTGCACCGTGCTCCAGCTATCAGCGCCAGGACCCCTGCCGCCACTGAAGAAAAGCAGCTGTTAAGTGAACGTCTCCAACCCGTTATCAAACACCCCCCCCCCCAGACAACACTCCAGCACCGGTCCTCTAGGATTTCTCCCGGGCCGGATTTCATTACCAATCCACCCCTGGCAGTATGGTCTATTTAATGCACTGCTCTACCAGATTTAAACCTACAGATTTCATTGTAATAACTTAAAGTATAAAAGCTTTAGGTACAGAAATGCAATAGCAATAATTGCAATCTGCTTACAAACTAATAACACACTTATACACACAATTTAGTAGGAAATCAGCTCTATAACACACACACAAACATGTATATATTTGCAAAACAGTGACACAACCTGTTAAAAGACTGTGCATTAATATGAATGTGATGCGGGCACCTGTGAATGAGGAGGGGTTAATAGGTTGTGCTCCTCAGGAAGCGGTGCCGCTCACATCCATGTCTCAAGAAAAGCAGAGAAGATCATTGTCACATGGGGTCCCTCAGGGGCGGTGTACCTGGAGGTTCCCTAGGGCTGTCATCTCCATCAATTGCCAGTCTGAGCTGCTGGATGAAGTCGGCGGTGTAGACGCCACGCTCCTGCCAGATGTGTAGCAGCCTCTCCAAGGGTTTCCGGCAGCCATCGTCTGCCTCACTGCATGACAATAACAGAGGGGCACAGGAAAGATAGAAGTGACATTAGCATTATAAACCGCGTCATTCAAAAAACCCTTAACCGAGAAAAAAAAAACAACAAAGAAAAACAGAATAGATTATGGAGGGAGGGGGGGGGGGTACAAAGAGGTAAATGAGCAGAGGGGAACAAGGGGAAAGCTTTACAGGATATATGGCCCAAGGGACCTAGAATAAGGGGAAAAACTGAAATTAGGAAAAAAAAAAAAAAAGGTTGGAGTTATTCGGTAAATTACTTCATGAGGGATTTTTTTTGTATGTTCTAGACGAAAGCTCCCACTGAGCCTTGAATATAAGCCCATGTTTGCAGAAAACCTGGATCTTGTGATTTATCTGAAAGTTGTTAACTGCCAAATGCTGCTGGCAAGCTATTATCTTTACTTCCTTCAGAATTTTAAGTGTGCGATTTCTGCATTACAAGGCAGCGGAAAAGTATCATTTAACGCTAAAGCCGTAATAGCACCTTCATGCTGTAACCAATAGCATCCACTATAGGCTTAGAATTAGTATATCATCCATTTTCTAGTCACCCAATGCACTAGCTGTATGATAATCAGATCACAATATTGTCAGTTTCTGCTTGTAATCACTCCAGTGTTCAGTTAAGGAATAAATAAGAAGCGTTAAAAATACAGGACTGCACAGCAGCCGTGCAGAGATCTACGGAAAGATTTTTAAACATTGTCGATTTATGTGAAGGTGGTGTTAACCGGGGACACAACTGATCACGTTATACTAACTACATTTACAATGGATATAATTATTGGATGACACTAGATACAAAACTTGTCAAGCAGATAATGTGTCTCTAAACGTACTATGCACAACTGATTTGTAATAAATACTGCAACTCATTATCGCCCGTGATCTCTAACATTGCAGTGTTTCTGAAGTGCATGGAAAAAGAGTGGGAGAACCCCAAATGTGGTAAATAACATAGCAGGACAGTGTAGTGTAGTTAATAGCACTAACGGCTATTAGTGGCAGTGAGAAAGTATTGGAGGCAGAAGTTTTTCCAACTTTTAGAAATTATTGAAAATTAATAGCAAGTGTATGCCATCAAATAAAAGGGCGGACAAAATTATTATTTTTATTTTATTTTAAAGTGGACAAAAAAGGAGAGAGATGTGTGAGGAAAGCCACCTGTCGCAGAGGCCAGGAGATCTGTCCTATGACTGACATCCCTGACCGTTTCCAACCCACCTAAAAAACACAGCTAGAAACATATGTTTTCAGAAAGAGAGGCCAACCCAGCTCCCAAACGGCCGCAGACTGTCAGTCACTGACAGTCTGCTACCCTGCTTCTGATGTCGCAGGGCTTGGCTGGTTCAAGCACCCGCAGAAAAGGTCCTGGGAATGCGCAAAGTACCGATAATCGGTACTTTGCAAAGAATATTGCAGGCGGGACTGCATCTAAATGGCCCTTAATACATCTGGTAGCATGTCATGTGACAAGGTCAACAGGTCATTACGTCGACACAAGCATTAGGACTACATAGACTAGGTCAACATGGGGTTTTTCACTTGACATGTGCAGACAGGTGGGATTTCATGCCCTACCATCCATTAGGGCATGGTGGGAAAATAAAATAGTGTTGCCCGAAGCATGGTGAGCCATGCGAGGGGACGCGGTGCACTTTATCCTGTGTCCATGTCGACATCCACATAAGAAAAAAAAAAAAATGCTTGTGTCGACCTAATGACTTGTCGACCTTGTCCCCTGTTGACCTAGACCCATGTCGACCAACTTATGGTCGACCAAATGATCCATACCCTGAGTACTATTGAACAGCTATGGAAAGAGTGGAAATTTGCAGTCTGGAGAAAGCATCCTTAAAATCTTAAACAGTTAGAGCAATTGTCTCAGGAGGAGTGGGGCACACTACCAGACAGAAAGGCAGGCAGAGATGGGGAGAGAAAGGGAGCAGTGGGTTACAGCCCTATACATCAGTGACATATTGCCACATTGTTCTGATTCCCTGACGGCCGGGTCGGGGAATAAGAAATATCAGACAATTTGAAAAAAATTGGCACTCAAAAGGGTTAACCAATCTGCATCCAAGGGAATTTGTCAAAATAGGTGTAAAATTGCCAAGCAAACTTTTTTTATTAACATTTTGAGTGCCAACGTTGCTGTGAGATCCTCCAAATACCCATTAAAAATGGCAGAGCCGCTCACAGCAACTTTATTTTTGCGGGCAATATTTAACTAAACTTCAGTTAATTGACTGGCTGTATTTATAGTTATTCTAAAAGAATAGTCGCTGTGAGCGATGCTGGCATTTTTAGCGGATGTTTTGAGGATCGCTCACAGCAACGTTGGAACTCAAAGGGCGGTATTCAATGAGGCTGATTCGCCAGGTTTTTATGGCGATTTTGTGCTGTAAGGCGAATTTCTGACTAAAACGGTGAATCACCCTATTCAATGACCAGATGGCGAATACATTTCAAGGATTTTTTCGCCATGATTCACCGAGTAGCAATCGCTATCTTTTTATGGTGAAGTGGAATGTGAACTTTTAAAATAAAGTGTTTTGTTTTTTACAATTAGTGTAAAAAAATCTGGAATTTTATTCTGAGGAGGAGCATGCTATTTTTATTCATGTGCTGTAATTTAAATTTTTTTTTTTTTTTTTTACACAGACCAGCCAGCAGGGGGCCGGAGCCGAGCCGCTCATTAGATATTCATATATTCACTTCACCCGATCATTACGTATGCATGATCGGGTGTAGTGAATATACCCGGTCCCCTGCTGGCACCCGGGGAGCCCACCTCCCCCCCACATACGTTCTGGGGCAGGCAGGGAGACTTCCATCTCCCTGCCTGCCACCGTCCTCAGGCTCTCTGCGGCGTCCGCCGCAGGAGCTCAAATTCGCCGGTCAGGGGCAGCGAGCCCCTGACTCGTTGAATACCGGAGCCGGCGAGGCTCCGGAACGCAGCGAGCAGTGGCGAATGTGCAGCGAATCCTAAACAGGATTCGCTGCACATCGCCAGTATTCACAATTGAATTCTGCCCAAAGGGTTAAGTCTGGTGAAGTGATAAAGTGGAAGGTGATCACGCTGCAGCCAACCACCTTCTAATAGTAATTTTTCAAACCCAGCCTGTAACTTGACAGTTAGGCGCTGATTAGCTGCAGTGTTATTACATTCCACTTTATCACTTCACCAGGCTTAATACATCAACAGTCGGGATTGGCAAACTGGGAGTTCTTAAAACAAGGAATTTGGTACTTACCGATAATTCCCTTTCTCCGAGGCAGCAGGGGACACTGCAGTACTGACGTATGAGATAGAGTGGGTGCGTAGGAGGAGTCGGCACTTAAGTGAAAATTTCGTCTGTGGCTGGCTCCTCCCCCTCTATCTCCCTCCAGACCCCAGTCTTAAAAAACGTGACCGAGAGAGGAAGGGGACAGGCAAAGCGGAACCACAGACTGGAAAACAAAGAATACTAGGTAAACACCTCAACCAACAGTCATGCATTCTTGAAACCAAACAATCAGATAAATAATACAATCTGTAAAAATACAGAACTAGCAGGACCCCCAAACAATCATGGCAGGATCGGGACTGCTAAACGGGACCAAAGCGCTGGGCGGGCGTGCAGTGTCCCCTGCTGCCTCGGAGAAAGGGAATTATCGGTAAGTACCAAATTCCTTGTTTCTCCTACCGCAGCAGGGGACACTGCAGTACTGACGTATGAGATGATACCAAAGCCACTACACCCGGGAGGGCGAGCGCTGAGGATCCTGTAAGACAGCTCTGCCAAAGGAAGAATCTTCCCTGGCAAACCTATCAAACTTGTAAAACCTAGCAAAGGTGTTGGAGCCTACCCACGTGGCTGCTCTACAAACCTGAGTCAGTGACACTCCCCTGGCAGCCGCCCAGGAAGTACTGACCGATCTGGTAGAATGGGCAGTGATATTTGGAGGAACCTGAACGCGGGCTTTTGCGTACGCTTCCTTAATAGTAAGGCACAACCACCTGGCCAGAGTCTGCTTCGACGCTGGCCAACCCTTCTTTTCTGCCCCAAACAAAACAAACAAAGATTCCGTCTTCCGAAAAGAAGCAGTCCTATCCACATAAATGCGTAATGCTCTTACGACATCCAAACCCTCTGAAGACCCAGACAGGGCCGGAACCACGATCGGCTGGTTCACGTGGAAGGAAGAGACTACTTTGGGAAGGAATTTAGGATTAGTCCTTAGTTCTGCACGGTCTCTGTGAAAAACCAAGAAAGGAGGACGACAAAGCAGAGCCCCCAGCTCTGAAACCCTCCTGGCCGAAGCCAATGCCAAGAGCATCAGGGTCTTCCATGTTAACCATTTCAAGTCCACTGAATCCAGTGGTTCAAAAGACTCAGATTTGAGAAACTCCAACAGGAGCTCCAAATCCCAAGGCTCAGTCGGAGGAACAAACGGAGACTGCAACCGTAACGCTCCTTTAAGAAACGTTTGCACCTCCGAAATGAGTGCCAATTTTCTGTTGAAAAAAACAGACAAGGCGGAAATTTGGACCTTAATAGAACATAACCGAAGGCCCTTGTCCAGACCTGCCTGAAGAAATTCCAAAAGGCGAGGCAGCTGAAAAACCGCTCTTTCCACCTTCTTCCTCTGACACCATGCCACATAAGACTTCCAAATACGATGATAATGCTTGGAAGTCACCTCCTTCCTAGCCCTGAGCATGGTGGGGATTACTGTCACTGGAACACCCCGCCTTTTTAACAGGTCGGCTTCAACAGCCACGCCGTCAAACGTAGCTGCGTCAAGCCTGGGTAGGCGAACGGTCCTTGCTGCAGCAGATCCTCCCTGAAAGGAAGACGCCACGGAACATCGGCTTGAAGAAGCTTCAAGTCCGAATACCAAGCCCTTCTCGGCCAATCTGGGGCTATTAGTATCACTGAAGCTGACCCTCTTTTTATCCGTTTGAGTACCTGTGCTAACAAGGGAAACGGAGGGAAGATGTAGATGAGGTCGAAATTCCAAGTGATCGAGAATGCATCCACCGCCCAGGCTCCCGGATCTCTCGATCTGGCACAGTAAAGAGGAAGTTGGTGATTCAGTCTGGACGCCATCATGTCGATCTGAGGAGTCCCCCACCGACGCGTGATGAGTTGGAAAACTTCCGGATTTAGGGTCCATTCTCCTGGATGGAAATCCTGGCGGCTTAAGTAGTCTGCCTGCCAGTTCTCCCACTCCCGGAAGGAACACTGCTGTGAGATTGGACGCATAAGCTTCTGCCCATTGCAAAATTGGACGAACCTCCTTCATTGCTGCCCTGCTCTTCGTCCCGCCCTGACGGTTTATATAAGCAACCGCGGTCGCATTGTCCGACTGGATCATTATTGGCAGACCCCTGAGCAGGACTTGGCCTGAAGGAGTGCCAACCTGATGGCCCTGAGCTCCAGAATATTTATCAATAACCTGGCCTCCTGGACAGACCAACGGCCCTGGAAAGTATAGCCCTGGGTCACAGCTCCCCAACCTCTCAGGCTGGCATCCGTTGTGAGAATAGTCCAAGTGCAGGGTCTGAAACTTCGGCCCTTCAAAAGATGAGAAGTTGAGAGCCACCAGTTCAGAGACAGACGCGCTTCCCTTGAAAGAAGAATTCTCTTGTGGATATCCAAGTGGGACCCCGACCACTGGGACAGAAGATTTTCTTGGAAAGTTCTTGTGTGAAAACGTCCATACTGTAGAGCCTCGAAAGAGGCTACCATCATTCCCAGTAAACGCGTGCATGTGTGTGCTGACACCCTTCTCAAAGACAAAACGTGTCGCACCATCCTTTGAATTGCTCGCACCTTGTCCAAGGGAAGCGAGACAGTCTTGTTTTCTGTGTCCAAAATGAGCCCCAGGAACTTTAGCTTCCTTGACGGAGTTAGATGAGACTTTTTGAAATTTAGAACCCAACCATGGTCTACCAAAAATTTGCAAGTCACCATGGCGTGCTCTACCAGCTTCTCCCGACTTGGCGCTTTGATCAGCAAATCGTCCAAATACGGAATAATTGTTATTCCCTGGAGTCTGAGTACTGCAATCATACACGCCATGATCTTTGTAAAAACTCTGGGAGCCGAGGACAGGCCAAATGGAAGAGCCCGAAACTGGTAATGGCAATCGTCTATTGCAAACCTCAGAGAACACTGATGGGGTTCCCAAATTGGTACGTGCAGGTATGCATCCTTGATGTCTAATGACATCAAGAACTCTCCCTTCTCTAGAGACGCCACCACGGACCGAATGGACTCCATTTTGAACCGCTGATAACAAACATGGAGGTTTAAGTCTTTTAAGTTTAGGATAGGACGCACCGAGCCGTCCGGCTTGGGCACCACAAAGACGCTGGAATAGAAACCTCTGCCCTGCTGTGATGCAGGGACTGAAACCACTACTCTTGCGTCTAAAAGACCCTGGATGGATCCACGCAGAGCCTGACTTTCCTCCTCTTTCCTTGGCAGACCTATCCGAAAAAATCTTGAGGGGGGAGGCGACGCGAATTGCAGTTCGTATCCCTGGGAAATGCTTTCCAGAACCCATGCATCCCTGCAGTGGGACCTCCAGATTTCTGCAAACTGCAACAGACGCGCACCCACAATGGGATCCCCCACGTGGGCTGCGAGACCGTCATGCCACTGGCTTGTCAGTGGCCTTGGGATCTGGCCTGCGGGCAGTGGCGGCCGCAGTAGGGGCCACTCTGGCACCTCTTCCTCTACGGCCTCTGAAAGAAGAGAAGCCCCCTCTTGCCTTACCTCTGAAACCTGATGGGCCACGAAAGGCACGAAAGGAAGGCGCCACAAATTGGCGCTTTGGAGGCGGAGCTGAGGAGGGTAAAAACGCTGATTTGCCCCCCGTAGCCTGGGCGATAAGTTTGTCCAGTTCCGCACCAAACAACATATCACCTGAAAAAGGCAGAGCTTCAACCGCCTTCTTAATCTCAGCCTCAGCCTGCCACGGCCGTAGCCAAAGGGCCCTTCTGGCCACAACAGCTGAAGCCGAAACCTTTGCTCCAAGGGACGCCACGTCTGCAGACGCTTCCCCTATATAAGTGGACGCGTCTCTGATGAATTCAGCCAAGGACAATAAATCCTCCTTAGGACTGTCCTGCTCTAAGCCAGACACAAGCTGAGAGGCCCATACCTCCATGGCCCGAGCCACCCAAGCGGAAGCCAACGCTGGTCTTAACAAAACCCCCGCTGTGGAGAAGATAGTCTTTAAGGTAGTATCCAACCGCCGATCTGGCGCCTCCTTCAGGCCGACCGCCCCCGGGACTGGAAGAGTCGACTTCTTTGAAAGCCTAGAAAGAGACACATCCGGAGTAGGCGGAGCCTCCCATTTTTCCCTGGATTCAGGGGAAAAAGGATAGAGAGACTTAATGCGAGAAGAAATTTGAAATTTCTTATCAGGAACTTTCCAGATATCTAACAGCGGGTTATCCAGCTCGGCCGAGTCTGGAAAATACACTGGCGTCTTCTGCACACGGCCAAAAATAGAAACCTGAGGCGGAGCCCTCGTTTCTTCTAGATTTAAAGTAGACCTAACAGCCCTGATTAGGCCGTCTACACCCTGAGCGTCCTCCTCATCTAAAAACTCCTGAGGAGACTCCTGAAATTGTGGAGTTACATACTCACCATCCTCTAAAACCTCTAGCCCATCATCATCATCTGAATGATGCGGAATAGCCAAAGACACCCCTGCCTTCCTTTTGGTAGCTACCGGTGAAGGAGGCTTCCTCTGTGAAGTGCCAGCTAGTGACTCTGACAGAGAATCCACAGAAGAAATAAGTGTCTTGGCCCAAACAGGCTCTGCTGCAGCCATGCTGGAAAGCTGAGACTGCATCAGCTCCCTGTCCTTCCTAGAGGCCACCAGTTCAGCAGTTAAACTTGCTAACACACTGTGAATGGGATCCACAGGAGGCTGTGGAGCCTGAGGAGAAACTACAGATGCAGAAGCCCTTGATAAATCATAACAGGGAGCACAGAGTGAAACACCCTTCATGTGCTGTGTATATTGCCCCTTGCAGCTCTTGCAAGCATACAGCGTAACAGCTGCCTTGGAAGAAGTACCCTTTCCAGCCATAATAGTACAGGTGTCCCAGTGAAACACAAAGATACACAGGCTCACCCTCACACACACACAGAAACAAACAACACCCCTTAGAGCACAATCTCCTGAATGAGAAAGCCTAGGGCCTGGATTGTCAATAGGGAGAGAGGAGCCACAAACCCTCCCAATGCGTGTGTGTGTAAAATCCTCCGTCACTTACAGTACCCCTGTAGAAACGGAAGACAGCGCTCACTGAAGACTGCGCAGGAAAGTAGAAAACCGCCTGCAGACCTCTGTAGCAGCAGTCACCTCTCCTCTGCGATGGCGTCTGTGCGGAAGAAGGACCTCCCACAAGCCTTTCTTCCCGCGCCCGCCGGAGACTGATGACGTCATCGTCGCGCTGACGCTGCGACGATACTGCCCGGCCAGCGCGCTCCATGGCCGCCCCCTGCATGGTGCCTCGCACCTCCTGCTCTGGACAGAGGGGGAAAACGCCGTGGACCCGTAACGCTAGCCGCAAGCAGCTGCGGCGGGTCCCCGGAGCCGATGCTCCGGTGGCTGGGTACTGGAAGGGAGCTGCATGCAGTACCGACCAGACCCTCCAGAGCCTCCAGCGAAGCAGGCACCCTGTCCAGGGACTGCCTGTATATTCACTAAAAAACGAAACTATTTAAAATAAAATAATCAAATAAAAACCTAGTCTCCCTGAGGAGACCTTGCCGAGGAGACCGACTCCTCCGGCACTTTTTTAAGACTGGGGTCTGGAGGGAGATAGAGGGGGGAGGAGCCAGCCACAGACGAAATTTTCACTTAAGTGCCGACTCCTCCTACGCACCCACTCTATCTCATACGTCAGTACTGCAGTGTCCCCTGCCGCGGTAGGAGAAATGAGGAAATTTCCCAAAGTCCATCAACAGCTGCCATTTGATCGTTTTGGGTCTGGGAATCAAGGAAATGGGGTTTAGAGGGTGGGGGGGGGGGTGTGGGGGTCTCTAGGAGATCTGTCATATGATTACTAGAATGTGTAATATAAAAGTTAGCTTAAATTAAGGATTTTCCCTACTTTTTAACTTGTCTGGAGTCTAATTGAGACTTCATTAACTTGAATTTCTAACTGTCTAGCACAAACCTCTGCCTGTGGGTTTGTAACTTGTATTATGCAATTTGCATCTAATGAATGGCTAATCTGCCACTATGATGTACATGTTATATGGTATGAGAAGCCGGAGGCCTCCTGCAATTCTGGCTTCTTACACTCTATTACATTTACCCCTATATGTCATTTTGAATAAACACAATAACTACATATGTTCAAACAATAGACAAAGTCAGAAACATTTCTTATATAAACCCGTGAAGGGATCAGTTTTAAGTAGACATTTCCTACAACTCTGTTCAAAAAGTATCCACTCAAGGATACAGTCAAATGTTCTCACACCCGGCAGTCACTAGAGGGCGCCCAATCGAGCTGTTGTAATGTAGCTTTAGTGTGGGCATGTCCGGCTGCTGGCGCCAGCATTTCAGCCCACACCCCTTAGAGGAAGATTTTTGTGGCTCACCCATTTGTTTGGTCAGGTTTTGCCGCTATGACCGGCAAAACCCGGCCTTCAGGAGCATGAAAAATGGTACTTGTGTATTATAGGGGCACCCATCGCATTGCATACCATAAGGCATGCGATGGTATGCGATGCGACGCGATATTGTACAATGTCATACAATTTAAAAATTGTATGACATTGTGTATGGCATACAATGCGATGCAAAATTGTATAAGCACCCTAATGGGTGCTTACATTGTTAAATGCACCCCCACGCCACTCCTCCCCCCCCCCCCCACTATAAACATGAACCCGAAGCGTGGCGAGCGGCGGCGGTACGCGTCCTCCAACCTTTTATACCCCCACTATCCACGTCTGCGTGGAGTTGAGAATAGAAAGTGTGGCGAGCGCAGCGAGGGGACGCGGATACCTTCACAGGTATCGGCGTCCCCTCGCGGGCTTCACAGGTATCCGCGTCCGCTCGCCGCGCTTCGGGCTCGCCACACTTTCTATTCTCAACTCCACGCCGACGTGGATAGTGGAGTTATGAAAAGGTCGGATGACACGTACCGCCGCCCCTCACGGGCTCGCCACGCTTCGGGTTCACATTTATAGTGGGGGGGTGGTGTGGGGGTGCATTTAACATTGTAAGCACCCATTTGGGTGCTTATACAATGTTTCATCGCATAGGGGGCCAAAATCGCGTCGCATGCCATCGGGTGCATGGCATGTGATAAAAACATTACGAGATGTACATCGGGGGCGCCGCTATAATACACAAGTACCTGAAAAATAAATAATTTGCATTTCACCCCACAATTTCCTGTCACTTTAGATATTCGAATATGGCCATTTATGTTAGGGAGAATACTAAAACCATTTGAGATAAGTATCAAATATGTCAGATTATTAGAATGATCTATGACACCACCCACAGGAGTGCACAATCAGGCATACACACTGGCCAATACGCGCAACGTTTAGTTCAGATATATTGTGCACATATTAGTGTAGTGTGTTCCCAGCGTTAATAGAAAACCTAGGCAGAGCTTTATCTTTAATAGGGAGTGCCCCTAAAAGTGGTATATTGTCAGACTTCAAGTTTAACAGTTTTATGGTTTTATAAATAAAGCACAAACAAAATATATATACATTTTTCTCTCATAGAAGTGGCACCGACAAGTTTGATGTACCTGGACACATGTGAAAAGGCATCCAGCAGCACATTCTCAAATTCACGTGTAAATTCTGGTCCCTTGCGCTTACTGTTCTGGATAACATCATTGGCCAAGTATAGAAAAGTCAGCTTCCGGCTTGGTTTGGCTTAGGAAAAAAAAAAAAAAAGGGATTAATCTTCATTGATAAACCAAGAACAATCATGACAAATAGCTAAATATCCAATGACTGGCTGCTGACAGAACTTAGACGCCATTTTCATGCCTGATATTTATTGCAAGAGGAGAAAAGTCCTATGTGTGTGGTTTCACGGTCTATCTATATGAAACCCTTTAACCTGCACCTGGCCAGACGCATGAGAGAGTGGAGTGTGCTGGTATATATATATATATATATATATATATTTTTTTTTTATAATAATAAGTTGCTAAGTGCAATAACTCCACCTCTAAAAACCTGCACTTTAGCAAATGTACCCCATAGCTTAAAACCTGCCTGGGAAAACTACCTATACAACACCAGCATTTATCTCAAGATGACATATTGGGCTAGATCAGGGATAGCCAACTCCAGTCCTCGAGAGCTACCAACAGTTAACGTTTTCCAGGCCTCCTCACAGAATCATAAGTAAAGCAATTAGCTCCACCTGTGGATCATTTATAATGTGTCAGTCAGTAATGAGTGCACCTGTGTACCTGTGAGGTAATCTAGAAAACGTGAACCGTTGGTAGCTCTTGATGACTGGAGTTGGCTACCACTGGGCTAGATGCACTAAGCTTCAAAACTGATCAAATGGAGAGTGATAAACAGTCAGCCAATCAGCTCCTAGCTGCCATGTCACAGTGTTTGAAAAATGTCAGGTAGGAGTGGATTGACAAAATGGAGAGTGACAAACAACCAATCAATTTTGAAGCTTAGTGCATCTGGCCCCTTGACTTGAATTTATAAGCTATATAGAGCAGGTGTCACGTCTTGGTGCATTAGATACAATTGTATGGGATAAATTTATGTTCCCATGGTAAAATGATAAGAAATATATACAATTATTTTCCTTTAGGTGTTCGGATTTGTTTCCATATAACAAAATGTGTCCTCAGTTACTGGATAGCCATACGACATATGCCACGACATGCCTGGTGCACCTGGAATGCATCTCAACAACATAGGAATTGGTTTACACAATAAAGCTGTGTACACACAGAGCAATATGATCGCTGGCAATAATTTGCTAGCAATATATTGCTCAGGAATCATATTGCCCAGTGTCCCGTTTACACACTGCCGGGAGAAAAGGCAGGGGAAGTCGCTGGTCGGAGGACCATGCTCCTCCGACCAGCGACCATTAGGGGGCAGAAAACGGAAGCGCACACCCGGCTAATATATCGCCGCTGCTCACTCCAATCGCTAGTAATATGGTCGCTCAGCAACCATATTGCCAGCGATTTTTGCCCGTGTGTACACACCTTAATGGTCCGTACACACTGTGCAATATGCAGTGAAAACGGAGGAACCTGTGGGTACACACAAATTATATCAGTGCCATCACCAGGACTCCCACCTAACATGCAATCACTGGCGATATTGTCAGATTGGACTGCATGATTAGGGTACATCATTAACGATCCGCAGGAGTGAGCATCCTTATCGATATAATGTAGAGGGTACCAGCTAATCGATATGCACAATGGTATCCTTATGGATATCTTTAGTGTGCATATCGTTTATGCAACTCTGACACATGTACCCATCTTTATAAAGTAGCAGATGAAGCATAAGCTATCGTGGTGTGAGGAAATGCTCCAACTGCCGGCATCAGAGCCCATTGTACACACCGCAAATACACGTCCAAGTGTAGTATACGAAATTCATCAGTGTATGCTTCCAATTTAGTTTAATCCCTTAAATGCTTTTCAATTATGCAAATAAAGATGCAAATTTTTAAGTGAAAAGACCATCGGTGCTGCAGAGTCACACGATACCAGATGAGCCAAGAGGGGCCAATTGTCATGACTGGAATAACAATAAGTAAAGATGCATCGTTACAGAAACCATTTAGCAAACTACTGATTCAAGTTGGTCAGGGGGTATAGTTAAACCAATTTCACACGGAGCTGAGAACCCGGGTTATTGCCAGGGCCAGCTAGCCCAAGGGCAGTATTCAATGAAGAAAATTCTCTGTGCATGGCGAGAGATTTTTTCTCTCGCCATGCACTCTCCGTGTTCCGGAGCCTCCTGCTCCCACTATTCAACGTATTTAAGACTCCCTGCCACTCGCGGCGAGTCTTAACCCCTGCAGCGGACGAGCGTCCGCGGCAGGGAGCTGACAGGGAGCCGTGGGACGGTGGCATCCAGGGAGATTAAAGTCTCCCTGGATGCCCCAGAACATATGTGGAGGGTAGGGGGCCCCCCCGGGACCCAGGGAGCACAGGCTGCCCCCCCCTATAGCCAGCGGGGGACCCAGTATTCACTGCACCCTTTCGTGCATATTAACGATCGGGTGCAGTGAATATATGAATATCTAATGAGCGGCTCGAGCGCTCCGGCCCCCTGCTGGCTGCACTGTGTAAAAAAAAAATTAAAAAATATATATTTTTTAAAATTAAATATATATTCATGTGCTATAAGCACATGAATAAAAATAACATGCCCCTTCACAGAAAAAAAACCCTGATTTTTTGACACCAAAATTAAAAAAACAAACCTTTTAGATTAAAAGTTCACATTCCAGAAGCTCTCCATCAAAAGATGGAGAATTTCTACACGGAGAGAGACGGCGAAAATCACTTAGAAAGACGGCGAATATTTCACATTGAATAGGGTTGCTCGCTTTTGGAGAGCAAAATGCCCCGTCCAAGGCGAAAAAAGCAAAAATTCTCCATAAAACACGGAGAATTTTTCTCATTGAATACGGTCGTTGGTGTGAAATGGTTTCCAGGTCAGCTGCAGAGTGTCATGCCTGACAGGCTTAGGAGCGTTTGGAAAGGACATCTGTGAACGGCGACCACCCTGGATGATATGGCAATGTGAAAGGTTAAGTGTACCTGAAGCATTGGATGTCCCCCATGGTTCAGTATCCCTGGTTGGAACCGGAGCTTCAGTGCCAAAAGGGGTATAACAAACACTTTTAAAATAGAAACTTAAAAGGTGTTAAGAATTCTGGGTACACACCAGGACGACTAGGGCCCGATCCCCTCAATCTAGATCCAATTCCGCCCAATTGGATGTAGATTGTGTGCCGATTGGGCCCTTTTCTGTCCTGGTGTGGACCGATACCGATCCGCGGTCCCGCGGGTCGGTCGTTATTGAGATCCTACCTGCTGCAGGTAGGATCTCAATGACGACCATACAGCCGGGTGCGGGTCGCCATCGGATCGGACCCGCTCACGTTGCACATCGTGAGCGGGTCGTGCCCCCCCCCCCGCGTCACCGTGTCGGACGAGCCACTGATGACCCGCTCACGATGTGCATCGTGAGCGGGTCGTCCTGGTGGGTACCCTACATAACCATATTCTACTTATTTCCTAGAATGTATTAGATCAGGGCTGGGCAATTGCGGCCCTCCAGATGTTGAGGAACTCCACATCCCAGCATGCCTTGCATCAGTTTCAGCATGGCCACATAGCAAAACTAATGCAAAGCATCCTGGGATGTGTAGTTCCTCAACATCTGGAGGGCCGCAATTGCCCAGCCCTGATCTAATACATTCTAGGAAATAAGTAGAATATGGTTATGTAGGGTACCCACCAGGACGACCCGCTCACGATGCACATGAATAAGCAGAATCTTATCAGTTGCTATGGCCAACATCTCCGTGTGTCATTGATGCACCCCTAAATTCAGTTGTGGAAAGTGTAGGCGGTATTTAAACAAACTGCTAATAACCATTAGAACTACAACTCCTCACCTCTGCCAATGACAAATTAACCACTGACTACTGTTTATTAATATTCACATCAGTCCCTGCCCCAGTGGAGCTTACAATCTATATTCCCTACCACATGTACACACAGACACACGTGTGTGAAGCAGTGTATGGCTATCAGACCCGGTCCTTTAACATACAATATATATCGCATGCGACCCTGTTCCCCGCCGCTGGAACGGAGGCTGAGTCAGAGGTCGGACAGACAGCTGGTCCGATAGCACAGAATCGCACATCGGACCCAAGGGCAACATCAAACACAAGCGATTTGGGCACATTTACTGTATCAGATTCAAACAATGGTGCTTCCAATGCAAACAAAAAGGCAATGATGTTGTACACTATTGCAGAAAGAAGATTTTCACAGTCTTTAGCACAGTTCACAGTAGATGGCTATTGCCGATTCTGTACACACATTGCAATTTGAACTCACTTGTTAAGCAATCTAACTAGGTAGTGCATGCACACAAGATCTGAGCCGGCGATAGTGACACGTGGGACAGCGCATCACTATCACTATGTGATGTACACAAGGAGCGATTTGTGCTTCATCACTAAGCGATGTAGACAGATTGCTTTGAAAATATCCTAAAATCAAAGAGTGTATGTCCCTTTAGTTAAAGAATCTCCTTATATGTGCCAGTTTCTGGAAATGTCCTTAATGACTCTGCAGCACAGTTATCAGACAAATTTTCATCACCATTCAGTTACCTGATCAAACAGTTGCTATGGGTTACAACTATTATGCATTAATTACAAATAGCTTCCTTTTTGCTACAATAAAAACAAAAAGGCAAGCTGGTGAGCCCTTATGTCGGACTTCATGTAATAGGGTAACATGTTAAGCTATTTTATTATTGTCCAAGCTTTGAAACAGAAAATACAGTTCAATTCTCAAAGGCATTTCAGCTCTTTGACTGCTATTAGCTTACGATTGCAGCAGAAACAGTCATTTATTATTACAAAGCAGAGTGCAAATGTCACAATTGGTACTTGATTCATCAGACATTGCAACATGATTGGAGCGATTGTATTGCCATGGCAACCACCAGCAAATTACCTAACTGAGAGACATTAAAGGCTATTAGGATAAAAATGGTGCTGTATTGAAGATTATGCAAACTACAGTACAGTCTTTGGAGCATTGCTTAACTGAGAAGCCACTGACTATTGTAATAATGCTCTCAACACTGATGACAGAAAAAAATAAATAAAGGATTCAATCCCTCCTCTTCCCCCCCCCCCCCCAAAAAAAAAATGCCAGGCAGGCGCTGTGCTCATCTATTTGGCAGTGCCATGTATGTAAGCGAGCACATAAAGGGTCAATGCAGCATAAACATGTAAAGGGCATCTTTACGCACCATAGAAAAGGTGGAATCTAGGCTATAAATAGGGATAGATAGGCCATTGGTGGAAGTCTACAGGAGGAAAAACAGATCTACGTATAATAGGAGAGTATTATCCGTTTATTACTATTCGTTTCACATATCCCCTAGAGTCCAAAAAAGGGAGCGCCTAACATCTGAGTATTAACCCCTATCTACATTGTCTATTCAAAGGAGACCTAGGGTAGTTCTCCATATACCCAGATTGGCAGATCCCCGGTGTAGCGCCAAGTTATCCATCAAACCCCACACTCTTCTACTATAAAAAGGGACACGTTCACGTAGCAAAGATCAATGTGCTTGCACTGACGCAACAGCCATGTAGGCTTAAATCTATGTAAAAAGAATTGCTTGCATCAAGTATAGTTTGGTGAAAGTGCACAGTGATGGGAACTAGCGGGCATATAAAAAGTTAAAGACAGCAAAAGCCAAGTGAACGTACGATCTAATTGTAGCCGTTGTTTGTGACTCATGCTCCTCATAGTAGATCACTAGTGCGGGGCTCTAAGCGGTGGGAGAAACCAAACAGTGTTTTTCCTGCCCCAGGCGAGATCTGCAGGGCAGCATGGATGGTGTAATGGTTACCGTTACTGACTTGCAGCACTGAGGATCGGGTTGGAGTCCCACCATGAACCTCTCTGTGTGGAGTTTGTTTATAGAGTTGCATCATAAAATATCTTGGTGGTGGATTTCCCACTAGGCAGGTGAGGCATCCCTAGGCATGTGACAATTGCTATTGAAAACAAGGGTTTGGCAGCGCTAAGTAATACAATCTATATCTGGATTGCCTTTAAATTAAACATTTATTTTCCTTGGTGGTCATTAGTAAATTGCTCCTGGGGTGTATGTTTTAGTGTAGGTAGTGTGATAGTGTCTGGATGGGGGGTAGGGATTCAGGTATACCAGGGGGGTTGGGTATACAGGGAGGGGGAGGGGGGGTGGGGGGGGTGTTTTTGTGTCTATGTATGTTGTTATTTTGGTTTTCTTTTAGTCACAGCAACTCTAAGATAAAATCTTCCATTAGTTTGGGCCTAAGGGGCCAGGCTGGCCGGGTGGGGTCAAGAGGGTTGTCGGGCACCAGTCGGAGAGGACGGGATAAATGTAAAATTGTGGTCTATTGTTATTTTTTTTTTTTTCCTTAGATGGTCAGATTTATGACCTGGAACGTTAGAGGCTTGAATTGTAGGGTCAAAAGAGCTCTCGTTTTGAAACAGTGTAGGAGCCAAGACTCCGATATTATTTGTTTACAAGAGACCCACTTGACGAAGGATCGGGTGGGCTCTTTAAAACGTCCCTGGATTGGTCATATTTTCCAAGCCCCCTTCTCCTCCTCTTCCCGTGGGGTCGTGATTCTCATAAAAAAAACCGTGGTATTTGAACTGGGTAGCGTTAAGATTGATCAGGGGGGTAGATTTATATTCCTGGAGTGTGCTATTGATCATGTTCGGTTCTGTATTTTGACAGTGTACATTCCACCACCTTTCTCATATGATGTGGTGAGACTGGCGGTGGAATTTGCTGCATCTTTCCCGGATAATTTGGTAATCTGCCTGGGGGATTTTAATAAGGTCCTCCAGCCACGTTTGGATAGATGGAACAGGTCAGAGAGGGAAATCAATAGGGAGGGTAATGGGTTTTTTGAGTTCATTGAGGAAATAGGGTGGAAGGATCCATGGCGATTGAGGAACCCTGAGGTACAGCAGTTTTCCTGCTATTCCTCCTCCCATAAAACGTTCTCCAGGATCGACCTGATTCTTGTTTCAGCTAGAACTCTCACTAAGATTAGACATATAGATTATAAAGCCCGAGGAATCTCCGACCACTCCCCGGTTATAACAGAGTTGGATCTAGATACCCCAATAGGGTTCAGATATTGGAAATTACAGGCCTATTGGCTTGAGCAAATTGGAGAACAGGAGGGGATGGAAGCCATGATAGAAGAGTTTTTTGAGGGTAATGTGGGGTCGGCCCCAAATAATTCTGTTTGGGATGCTTTTAAGGCCTATCTGAGAGGGGTGGTTATTAAAAGGATAGCTTTTTTGAAGACCTCAAATCGCAAAAAGGCAAAGGAATTAGAAATAAAAATGACTGATCAGGAGAATGTCTTCCTGTTAAACAAGACAGACCAAGCCAGGTCTGCGTGGCAGACTGCCCAGAAAGAGTGGGTAGAGTATCTCCAAGAGGTGACGTGTCGGAGACTGGGGTTTGGGGCACACAAGTGGTATGCAAACTCTGATCGTACGGGGAAATTTTTGGCCCATTTAATGAAGCAGGAGAGCCCCCCTAATATTATTTCTATGATTAAGTTGGAAAATGGTGAAGCGGTGACAAAGACCCCTGAGATTACAGAGCTTTTCTCTACACACCTAGAGGAAGTATATAGATCTAAACTTGATCGTAGCAATGAAGAAATCGACGAGTATCTGGCTCGGATAGATCTCCCTAGTCTGCTCCCCACTTCAAGCGAGATCTTGGAGGCCCCTTTGTCAGTGGAGGAGGTGAGGGAGGCGGTTAATTCCTTTCCAGGGGGTAAAGCCCCCGGCCTGGATGGCCTTCCCGGGGAAGTGTACCAGAAATTTATAAATAATTTAGGCCCGCGATTGCTGAAAGTTTTTCAGCACATGGAGGCAGAGGAGAGCATTCCTCAGTCAATGACTGAGGCTGCCATAATAATGATCCCTAAAAGTGGAAAAAACCCTAACCGGGTAGACTCATATAGGCCTATTTCTTTAATAACGGCAGACGCCAAGATATATGCCAAAATTTTGGCAACCAGACTCCAGACTGTGATTCATCAGGTGGTACACCCTGATCAAACTGGGTTCATGGCAGGGAAATCCACTATGATTAATCTTAGAAGGGCGTATACTTACCTTCAGGGCATAGAGATGGGGGGGTCGGACGCTTTGCTCGCGTCTTTTGACGCGAACAAGGCGTTCGACTCGGTCGAATGGCCATTTTTGTGGAAAGTTCTGCGGGCATTTGGGTTTGGGGAAATCTTTATTAAACGGATTTCCTTGTTGTATAAGGACCCTAAAGCCAGAGTGACCATTAATGGGTTTACGTCCCCCCCCTTCCCTCTCTCCAGAGGCACGCGCCAGGGTTGCCCTCTATCCCCCCTGCTGTTTGCGGTGGTGGTGGAGCCTCTGGCGTGTGTCCTGCGGGCTGCCCTGGGGAGTGGGAGTGGGGGAGGGGGGCCCAGTAGAAATCTTGTTTCGCTTTATGCGGATGACCTCCTGGTCGGTCTTGCAGTACCTGGAGACCTTCCGGGGGTGATAAAACTGATTCAGGACTATGGGGGATTCTCTGGGCTCTCAATGAATTGGGGCAAATCTAATTATATGCGGATAGGGGAAAAAGTGGGTATAAGCCCTGTGTTAGAAGTACAGTTAAATTCGGTAGAGAAATTTCGGTATTTGGGAATAGTGGTTGCAAGAAAATCAGCGGACTATATCCCTGATAATCTCATCCCGTTTATCAATGACCTCAAGTCAAAGTGTAGAAGCTGGGCAAGGCTCCAGATTTCACAAATTGGCCGGGTTAATCTGGTCAAGATGGCCATATTGCCTAGGTTCTTGTATATTGCCCAACACTCCCCCGTCTTTTTCAAGGATGAACTTTTTAGGAAGATGAAGAGTATTGTCTCCTCATTTATATGGAGGGACAAAGTTCCCAGAGTTAGAATGGAAATTCTGTGTCGGGCTAGGGAGAGGGGTGGTCTGGCCCTCCCGGATTTTAAATTGTACTATATGGCCGCGCAGTTGGTACAAATTTGTGCATGGGTCAAACCAGAGGAAGCATCCGATGAATTACGCAGTCTGGTGGAGCGGGTGGATCCGGACTTCTCGCCTCTCCAAAGATTGTTTGTAAGAGGGCTTCGCCGGGATCTGCCCCCATTAATTAGCCAATCGGTTAAGGTATGGAGGTGGATCTGTAATTTAACGAAAACGGTGGGTTTGGACCCGGACACCCCTATCTTATCCCTGCCAGGAATGAGGGCACTCAAAGAACAATTAGGGGGGACAGTCTGGAGGCTCTATGGAATCACGAATGTGGGTCAATGGTGTCAAGACGGGATAATAAAATCCTTTTCCCAGTTACAATCAGAGTTTAGCTTACCCAAGGAAGTATTTTTTAGATATCTGCAAATAAGAAGTGCGATGACGCAGGGGGGGAGGCTCGAATCCTGGGTTGTAGAGGAGGCCCCTTGTAAAATTTTTATCAAACAACTTCCCAAAGGGAAGCGGATGTCCAAGATGTATCAGTACCTTCAGTCTTTTTTTTAAATCAGAGGAAATGGGGGCCCTTCGGGCCAAATGGACTGAGGATATTCCTCAGCTGGACGAGACTGGATGGAGGGTGGCTGTGGCAAATCCCCGGCACTCCACTAATTCAATGCGGACACAACAGGTCCAATTTAATATTCTCCACAGGACCTATATTACCCCGGTTAAAATGAAAAAATTCTCGGGGACTGCATCAGATAGCTGTCCGAAATGTAGGGGTAGGCCGGCTACGTTTGATCATCTACTCTGGAGCTGTAGGGATACTAGTAGGTTCTGGGGGGAGGTAAGGGTAACCCTTGCTCAGTTAGGGGTTCCGAGAGCGGCATTGATTAAAATTAATATGGTCTTAGGGATCTGGAAGGAGGTCGCAATAAACGGGGAAATGAGGCAATTGGTTAGAAACCTAGTGGCCCTTGCTAAGGTGGTTATAGCCAGAAGATGGATGTCACCATTGGCTCCGTGTCACGGAGAATGGGTTAACCTGGTAAACCAGACTAACGAGCATGAGAAATACTTACACGCCTCAAGAGGTACGTTGGTAAAGTATCAGGGAATTTGGGGCCCCTGGAATAGGTCAGGATTCTACAAAGCAAGTAACACGGAGGGGGTGGATCGGTAGGGGGGGGTGGGGAAATTTTTTTTTTTTGTAGCATGGCTGGGCGGATAGTCCAGCAGAGGGTAGGCTAAGGGCATGGGGGGACCTGCAGACCAGTATAGAGCTCTGAGGTACCGCCCCATTATAAATAAAATATAACACAAGCACATATACACATAGGGTGCACGGTCACACTAGCGGTACCGCAGCTAGGAAACGAGCCCTGAAGGATGTTTTAGTATGTATAGCCAGTTGGCAATAAGACTCGCAGGATTAGCATGCAGGTCCAGCACAGGGACACAGTAAAGGGGGGAATAGTTATAGGTTAACGTAGAGGGTAAGAAATAGGTTATATCTCGTTAGAAAGTGTGGGGGGGGGGGGGGGGGGTTGGTTAGTAGGGGGGAGGATGTCACATAACTCAAAGCACATGGATAACAGACACGATTTCCCTTATCTGATAGAGAGGAATCAGTAATAGGGATACACAAGACACCCTCTTTATTGTGAGCACTTGAGGAAAGTTTTTTTTTTTTTTTTTTTTTTCTCCCCTTTTCCCTCCCCTCCCCTCCCTGGTCGTCACCCCCATCTCTGGCATGCCTCATGCCGCATAAAAGGCGGCCTCTGATATTAAAAGAGGCGGGATAACCACGGGAGGAGGTGATAGAAGGGGGAGGAGGAGAAAGGAGGAGAAAGGAGGAGGGAAGGAGAGGAAAATAGAGACCCGGTGAACAACCCGGAAAGGATAATCTAGTTGTTTCAGACTATAGGAGGCCGACGGTAAAGCTATGGATGATTACAGAATGAGGCTAAGAAGATGTGACTTTTTGTGATTCTATGTGTTATTTATTTTTATTGTGGTATGTCTTTGTCTTTGGTCTGGGAAGTGTTTTGTTTATATTTGTTACTGAAAAAGTTAAATAAAAATGCTATATAAAAAAAAAAAAAAACATTTATTTTACATAAAATGACATGATAAAATCAACAATAATGATAATAATAAAAATACAATGCAACTTTAAATGAAAGTTCTATTGCCCCTCACTGGTATTTTCGCTGTTGCATTAGGCTGGTGGTTGTTATAAAGTTTCTCCAAAGATAACAGGATATAAATAATTGGTCAAATCTCACCACTTGGACTTTTGGGAATTTTTCCGGGCTCGGGTCCGTTGTCCTCACTAGTTGTGCGGTGTAGAAAGATTTTTGGTGCCGATGGTGGAATGTCAAGCAATGTGACAATTTGCTGCCTTGCATGAGAGCAGGGTTACGCTGCTGGCCAAATAAGGGCAGAAGATCACTAAAACTTATTTTATTTATTTGGTATGGGGGGTGTTGATGATCATTAAAATTGTGATCTTGAAAAGGGGGGGGGGGTTAGATTTTGGCAGGCCTTAAGAGTTGGTACCAGTCCCAACATTAAGGGTACAGTGATGTCATGGCGGGGGTGACCAAAATGTGCTAGTGGTAGCTTGACCTCTGAATTCACCCCTAATAAGATACTTGGCTTCTGACAAAGTGTGTGCACTCTCCATGGGAGCAGGCACTGGCGCGAATTACAAATGATTATGTGTAATACTCTGTGGAATGTGTGCACGCTACACAAATATGTGGCAACACTATAAGAGTAGGCACGGTGTCAGGCCCTGGCTCAGCTGGCAAGTTACATACAGCGTTACATGCTGGCTGCAAACCCTGATAGAGTGATTGTACAGAAAAATAATAAAATTAGACCACTAATTATACACGTAGACAGCGATACAACTGTGGTTTTTAAGTGGTGGACAACCAATCAACTTGAACACCAATATTTCCTATTAAACCCTTTTTTCTAACATGTCCAGATCATGAAAAA
>NW_028142768.1:0-30283 GCF_055691185.1 Crinia signifera | reverse complement strand
GAATCCACTTCTTTCAACTCAGTAATACATTTTGGATGTGTACCTAGAGTTTAAAGCAGAAAAACAGGAACTTTTAGAATTTTCATTTTTTGACCAAAACA
Organism: Crinia signifera; assembly: GCF_055691185.1. Taxonomy (NCBI): domain Eukaryota; kingdom Metazoa; phylum Chordata; class Amphibia; order Anura; family Myobatrachidae; genus Crinia; species Crinia signifera. The sequence goes on along the minus strand of NW_028142768.1, from coordinate 30,182 downwards.
ACAGCCCCGGGGGTGATAAAAATGTTGATATGGATGTGATTTTTTTTCTGACTGCGGTTTCAAAACCATGCACCAGAATCCTCTTCTTTCAACTCAGTAATACATTTTGGATGTGTACCTAGAGTTTAAAGCAGAAAAAACGGAACTTTTAGATTTTTCATTTTTTGACCAAAACGACAGCCCCGGGGGTAATAAAAATGTTGATATGGATGTGATTTTTTTTCTGACTGCGTTTTCAAAACCATGCACCAGAATCCACTTCTTTCAACTCAGTAATACATTTTGGATGTGTACCTAGAGTTTAAAGCAGAAAAACAGGAACTTTTAGAATTTTCATTTTTTGACCAAAACGACAGCCCCGGGGTAATAAAAATGTTGATATGGATGTGATTTTTTTTCTGACTGCGGTTTCAAAACCATGCACCAGAATCCACTTCTTTTAACTCAGTAATACATTTTGGATGTGTACCTAGAGTTTAAAGCAGAAAAACAGGAACTTTTAGAATTTTCATTTTTTGACTAAAACGACAGCCCCGGGTATGATAAAAATGTTGATATGGATGTGATTTTTTTTCTGACTGCGGTTTCAAAACCATGCACCAGAATCCACTTCTTTCAACTCAGTAATACATTTTGGATGTGTACCTAGAGTTTAAAGCAGAAAAACAGGAACTTTTAGAATTTTCATTTTTTGACCAAAACGACAGCCCCGGGGATGATAAAAATGTTGATATGGATGTGATTTTTTTTCTGACTGCGGTTTCAAAACCATGCACCAGAATCCACTTCTTTCAACTCAGTAATACATTTTGGATGTGTACCTAGAGTTTAAAGCAGAAAAAACGGAACTTTTAGAATTTTCATTTTTTGACCAAAACGACAGCCCCGGGGGTGATAAAAATGTTGATATGGATGTGATTTTTTTTCTGACTGCGGTTTCAAAACCATGCACCAGAATCCACTTCTTTCAACTCAGTAATACATTTTGGATGTGTACCTAGAGTTTAAAGCAGAAAAACAGGAACTTTTCGAATTTTCATTTTTTGACCAAAACGACAGCCCCGGGGGTGATAAAAATGTTGATATGGATGTGATTTTTTTTCTGACTGCGGTTTCAAAACCATGCACCAGAATCCACTTCTTTCAACTCAGTAATACATTTTGGATGTGTACCTAGAGTTTAAAGCAGAAAAACAGGAACTTTTAGAATTTTCATTTTTTGACCAAAACGACAGCCCCGGGGTAATAAAAATGTTGATATGGATGTGATTTTTTTTCTGACTGCGGTTTCAAAACCATGCACCAGAATCCACTTCTTTTAACTCAGTAATACATTTTGGATGTGTACCTAGAGTTTAAAGCAGAAAAACAGGAACTTTTAGAATTTTCATTTTTTGACTAAAACGACAGCCCCGGGTATGATAAAAATGTTGATATGGATGTGATTTTTTTTCTGACTGCGGTTTCAAAACCATGCACCAGAATCCACTTCTTTCAACTCAGTAATACATTTTGGATGTGTACCTAGAGTTTAAAGCAGAAAAACAGGAACTTTTAGAATTTTCATTTTTTGACCAAAACGACAGCCCCGGGGGTGATAAAAATGTTGATATGGATGTGATTTTTTTTCTGACTGCGGTTTCAAAACCATGCACCAGAATCCACTTCTTTCAACTCAGTAATACATTTTGGATGTGTACCTAGAGTTTAAAGCAGAAAAAACGGAACTTTTAGAATTTTCATTTTTTGACCAAAACGACAGCCCCGGGGGTGATAAAAATGTTGATATGGATGTGATTTTTTTTCTGACTGCGGTTTCAAAACCATGCACCAGAATCCACTTCTTTCAACTCAGTAATACATTTTGGATGTGTACCTAGAGTTTAAAGCAGAAAAACAGGAACTTTTCGAATTTTCATTTTTTGACCAAAACGACAGCCCCGGGGGTGATAAAAATGTTGATATGGATGTGATTTTTTTTCTGACTGCGGTTTCAAAACCATGCACCAGAATCCACTTCTTTCAACTCAGTAATACATTTTGGATGTGTACCTAGAGTTTAAAGCAGAAAAACAGGAACTTTTAGAATTTTCATTTTTTGACCAAAACGACAGCCCCGGGGGTGATAAAAATGTTGATATGGATGTGATTTTTTTTCTGACTGCGGTTTCAAAACCATGCACCAGAATCCTCTTCTTTCAACTCAGTAATACATTTTGGATGTGTACCTAGAGTTTAAAGCAGAAAAACAGGATCTTTTAGAATTTTCATTTTTTGACCAAAATGACAGCCCCGGGGGTGATAAAAATGTTGATATGGATGTGATTTTTTTTCTGACTGCGGTTTCAAAACCATGCACCAGAATCCACTTCTTTCAACTCAGTAATACATTTTGGATGTGTACCTAGAGTTTAAAGCAGAAAAACAGGAACTTTTAGAATTTTCATTTTTTGACCAAAACGACAGCCCCGGGGGTGATAAAAATGTTGATATGGATGTGATTTTTTTTCTGACTGCGGTTTCAAAACCATGCACCAGAATCCACTTCTTTCAACTCAGTAATACATTTTGGATGTGTACCTAGAGTTTAAAGCAGAAAAACAGGAACTTTTAGAATTTTCATTTTTTGACCAAAACGACAGCCCCGGGGGTGATAAAAATGTTGATATGGATGTGATTTTTTTTCTGACTGCGGTTTCAAAACCATGCACCAGAATCCACTTCTTTCAACTCAGTAATACATTTTGGATGTGTACCTAGAGTTTAAAGCAGAAAAACAGGAACTTTTAGAATTTTCATTTTTTGACCAAAACGACAGCCCCGGGGTAATAAAAATGTTGATATGGATGTGATTTTTTTTCTGACTGCGGTTTCAAAACCATGCACCAGAATCCACTTCTTTCAACTCAGTAATACATTTTGGATGTGTACCTAGAGTTTAAAGCAGAAAAACAGGAACTTTTAGAATTTTCATTTTTTGACTAAAACGACAGCCCCGGGTATGATAAAAATGTTGATATGGATGTGATTTTTTTTCTGACTGCGGTTTCAAAACCATGCACCAGAATCCACTTCTTTCAACTCAGTAATACATTTTGGATGTGTACCTAGAGTTTAAAGCAGAAAAACAGGAACTTTTAGAATTTTCATTTTTTGACCAAAACGACAGCCCCGGGGGTGATAAAAATGTTGATATGGATGTGATTTTTTTTCTGACTGCGGTTTCAAAACCATGCACCAGAATCCACTTCTTTCAACTCAGTAATACATTTTGGATGTGTACCTAGAGTTTAAAGCAGAAAAAACGGAACTTTTAGAATTTTCATTTTTTGACCAAAACGACAGCCCCGGGGGTGATAAAAATGTTGATATGGATGTGATTTTTTTTCTGACTGCGGTTTCAAAACCATGCACCAGAATCCACTTCTTTCAACTCAGTAATACATTTTGGATGTGTACCTAGAGTTTAAAGCAGAAAAACAGGAACTTTTCGAATTTTCATTTTTTGACCAAAACGACAGCCCCGGGGGTGATAAAAATGTTGATATGGATGTGATTTTTTTTCTGACTGCGGTTTCAAAACCATGCACCAGAATCCACTTCTTTCAACTCAGTAATACATTTTGGATGTGTACCTAGAGTTTAAAGCAGAAAAAACGGAACTTTTAGATTTTTCATTTTTTGACCAAAACGACAGCCCCGGTGGTGATAAAAATGTTGATATGGATGTGATTTTTTTTCTGACTGCGGTTTCAAAACCATGCACCAGAATCCACTTCTTTCAACTCAGTAATACATTTTGGATGTGTACCTAGAGTTTAAAGCAGAAAAACAGGAACTTTTAGAATTTTCATTTTTTGACCAAAACGACAGCCCCGGGGGTGATAAAAATGTTGATATGGATGTGATTTTTTTTCTGACTGCGGTTTCAAAACCATGCACCAGAATCCTCTTCTTTCAACTCAGTAATACATTTTGGATGTGTACCTAGAGTTTAAAGCAGAAAAACAGGATCTTTTAGAATTTTCATTTTTTGACCAAAATGACAGCCCCGGGGGTGATAAAAATGTTGATATGGATGTGATTTTTTTTCTGACTGCGGTTTCAAAACCATGCACCAGAATCCACTTCTTTCAACTCAGTAATACATTTTGGATGTGTACCTAGAGTTTAAAGCAGAAAAAACGGAACTTTTAGAATTTTCATTTTTTGACCAAAACGACAGCCCCGGGGGTGATAAAAATGTTGATATGGATGTGATTTTTTTTCTGACTGCGGTTTCAAAACCATGCACCAGAATCCACTTCTTTCAACTCAGTAATACATTTTGGATGTGTACCTAGAGTTTAAAGCAGAAAAACAGGAATTTTTTTGAATTTTCATTTTTTGACCAAAACGACAGCCCCGGGGGTGATAAAAATGTTGATATGGATGTGATTTTTTTTCTGACTGCGGTTTCAAAACCATGCACCAGAATCCACTTCTTTCAACTCAGTAATACATTTTGGATGTGTACCTAGAGTTTAAAGCAGAAAAAACGGAACTTTTAGATTTTTCATTTTTTGACCAAAACAACAGCCCCGGTGGTGATAAAAATGTTGATATGGATGTGATTTTTTTTCTGACTGCGGTTTCAAAACCATGCACCAGAATCCACTTCTTTCAACTCAGTAATACATTTTGGATGTGTACCTAGAGTTTAAAGCAGAAAAACAGGAACTTTTAGAATTTTCATTTTTTTACCAAAACAACAGCCCCGGTGGTGATAAAAATGTTGATATGGATGTGATTTTTTTTCTGACTGCGGTTTCAAAACCATGCACCAGAATCCACTTCTTTCAACTCAGTAATACATTTTGGATGTGTACCTAGAGTTTAAAGCAGAAAAACAGGAACTTTTAGAATTTTCATTTTTTGACCAAAACAACAGCCCCGGGGGTGATAAAAATGTTGATATGGATGTGATTTTTTTTCTGACTGCGGTTTCAAAACCATGCACCAGAATCCTCTTCTTTCAACTCAGTAATACATTTTGGATGTGTACCTAGAGTTTAAAGCAGAAAAAACGGAACTTTTAGATTTTTCATTTTTTGACCAAAACGACAGCCCCGGGGGTAATAAAAATGTTGATATGGATGTGATTTTTTTTCTGACTGCGTTTTCAAAACCATGCACCAGAATCCACTTCTTTCAACTCAGTAATACATTTTGGATGTGTACCTAGAGTTTAAAGCAGAAAAACAGGAACTTTTAGAATTTTCATTTTTTGACCAAAACGACAGCCCCGGGGTAATAAAAATGTTGATATGGATGTGATTTTTTTTCTGACTGCGGTTTCAAAACCATGCACCAGAATCCACTTCTTTTAACTCAGTAATACATTTTGGATGTGTACCTAGAGTTTAAAGCAGAAAAACAGGAACTTTTAGAATTTTCATTTTTTGACTAAAACGACAGCCCCGGGTATGATAAAAATGTTGATATGGATGTGATTTTTTTTCTGACTGCGGTTTCAAAACCATGCACCAGAATCCACTTCTTTCAACTCAGTAATACATTTTGGATGTGTACCTAGAGTTTAAAGCAGAAAAACAGGAACTTTTAGAATTTTCATTTTTTGACCAAAACGACAGCCCCGGGGGTGATAAAAATGTTGATATGGATGTGATTTTTTTTCTGACTGCGGTTTCAAAACCATGCACCAGAATCCACTTCTTTCAACTCAGTAATACATTTTGGATGTGTACCTAGAGTTTAAAGCAGAAAAAACGGAACTTTTAGAATTTTCATTTTTTGACCAAAACGACAGCCCCGGGGGTGATAAAAATGTTGATATGGATGTGATTTTTTTTCTGACTGTGGTTTCAAAACCATGCACCAGAATCCACTTCTTTCAACTCAGTAATACATTTTGGATGTGTACCTAGAGTTTAAAGCAGAAAAACAGGAACTTTTCGAATTTTCATTTTTTGACCAAAACGACAGCCCCGGGGGTGATAAAAATGTTGATATGGATGTGATTTTTTTTCTAACTGCGGTTTCAAAACCATGCACCAGAATCCACTTCTTTCAACTCAGTAATACATTTTGGATGTGTACCTAGAGTTTAAAGCAGAAAAAACGGAACTTTTAGATTTTTCCTTTTTTGACCAAAACGACAGCCCCGGTGGTGATAAAAATGTTGATATGGATGTGATTTTTTTTCTGACTGCGGTTTCAAAACCATGCACCAGAATCCACTTCTTTCAACTCAGTAATACATTTTGGATGTGTACCTAGAGTTTAAAGCAGAAAAACAGGAACTTTTAGAATTTTCATTTTTTGACCAAAACGACAGCCCCGGGGGTGATAAAAATGTTGATATGGATGTGATTTTTTTTCTGACTGCGGTTTCAAAACCATGCACCAGAATCCTCTTCTTTCAACTCAGTAATACATTTTGGATGTGTACCTAGAGTTTAAAGCAGAAAAACAGGATCTTTTAGAATTTTCATTTTTTGACCAAAATGACAGCCCCGGGGGTGATAAAAATGTTGATATGGATGTGATTTTTTTTCTGACTGCGGTTTCAAAACCATGCACCAGAATCCACTTCTTTCAACTCAGTAATACATTTTGGATGTGTACCTAGAGTTTAAAGCAGAAAAACAGGAACTTTTAGAATTTTCATTTTTTGACCAAAACGACAGCCCCGGGGGTGATAAAAATGTTGATATGGATGTGATTTTTTTTCTGACTGCGGTTTCAAAACCATGCATTAGAATCCACTTCTTTCAACTCAGTAATACATTTTGGATGTGTACCTAGAGTTTAAAGCAGAAAAACAGGAACTTTTAGAATTTTCATTTTTTGACCAAAACGACAGCCCCGGGGGTGATAAAAATGTTGATATGGATGTGATTTTTTTTCTGACTGCGGTTTCAAAACCATGCACCAGAATCCACTTCTTTCAACTCAGTAATACATTTTGGATGTGTACCTAGAGTTTAAAGCAGAAAAACAGGAACTTTTAGAATTTTCATTTTTTGACCAAAACGAATGCCCCGGGGTAATAAAAATGTTGATATGGATGTGATTTTTTTTCTGACTGCGGTTTCAAAACCATGCACCAGAATCCACTTCTTTTAACTCAGTAATACATTTTGGATGTGTACCTAGAGTTTAAAGCAGAAAAACAGGAACTTTTAGAATTTTCATTTTTTGACTAAAACGACAGCCCCGGGTATGATAAAAATGTTGATATGGATGTGATTTTTTTTCTGACTGCGGTTTCAAAACCATGCACCAGAATCCACTTCTTTCAACTCAGTAATACATTTTGGATGTGTACCTAGAGTTTAAAGCAGAAAAACAGGAACTTTTAGAATTTTCATTTTTTGACCAAAACGACAGCCCCGGGGGTGATAAAAATGTTGATATGGATGTGATTTTTTTTCTGACTGCGGTTTCAAAACCATGCACCAGAATCCACTTCTTTCAACTCAGTAATACATTTTGGATGTGTACCTAGAGTTTAAAGCAGAAAAAACGGAACTTTTAGAATTTTCATTTTTTGACCAAAACGACAGCCCCGGGGGTGATAAAAATGTTGATATGGATGTGATTTTTTTTCTGACTGCGGTTTCAAAACCATGCACCAGAATCCACTTCTTTCAACTCAGTAATACATTTTGGATGTGTACCTAGAGTTTAAAGCAGAAAAACAGGAACTTTTCGAATTTTCATTTTTTGACCAAAACGACAGCCCCGGGGGTGATAAAAATGTTGATATGGATGTGATTTTTTTTCTGACTGCGGTTTCAAAACCATGCACCAGAATCCACTTCTTTCAACTCAGTAATACATTTTGGATGTGTACCTAGAGTTTAAAGCAGAAAAAACGGAACTTTTAGATTTTTCATTTTTTGACCAAAACGACAGCCCCGGTGGTGATAAAAATGTTGATATGGATGTGATTTTTTTTCTGACTGCGGTTTCAAAACCATGCACCAGAATCCACTTCTTTCAACTCAGTAATACATTTTGGATGTGTACCTAGAGTTTAAAGCAGAAAAACAGGAACTTTTAGAATTTTCATTTTTTGACCAAAACGACAGCCCCGGGGGTGATAAAAATGTTGATATGGATGTGATTTTTTTTCTGACTGCGGTTTCAAAACCATGCACCAGAATCCTCTTCTTTCAACTCAGTAATACATTTTGGATGTGTACCTAGAGTTTAAAGCAGAAAAACAGGATCTTTTAGAATTTTCATTTTTTGACCAAAATGACAGCCCCGGGGGTGATAAAAATGTTGATATGGATGTGATTTTTTTTCTGACTGCGGTTTCAAAACCATGCACCAGAATCCACTTCTTTCAACTCAGTAATACATTTTGGATGTGTACCTAGAGTTTAAAGCAGAAAAAACGGAACTTTTAGAATTTTCATTTTTTGACCAAAACGACAGCCCCGGGGGTGATAAAAATGTTGATATGGATGTGATTTTTTTTCTGACTGCGGTTTCAAAACCATGCACCAGAATCCACTTCTTTCAACTCAGTAATACATTTTGGATGTGTACCTAGAGTTTAAAGCAGAAAAACAGGAATTTTTTTGAATTTTCATTTTTTGACCAAAACGACAGCCCCGGGGGTGATAAAAATGTTGATATGGATGTGATTTTTTTTCTGACTGCGGTTTCAAAACCATGCACCAGAATCCACTTCTTTCAACTCAGTAATACATTTTGGATGTGTACCTAGAGTTTAAAGCAGAAAAAACGGAACTTTTAGATTTTTCATTTTTTGACCAAAACAACAGCCCCGGTGGTGATAAAAATGTTGATATGGATGTGATTTTTTTTCTGACTGCGGTTTCAAAACCATGCACCAGAATCCACTTCTTTCAACTCAGTAATACATTTTGGATGTGTACCTAGAGTTTAAAGCAGAAAAACAGGAACTTTTAGAATTTTCATTTTTTTACCAAAACGACAGCCCCGGGGGTGATAAAAATGTTGATATGGATGTGATTTTTTTTCTGACTGCGGTTTCAAAACCATGCACCAGAATCCACTTCTTTTAACTCAGTAATACATTTTGGATGTGTACCTAGAGTTTAAAGCAGAAAAACAGGAATTTTTCGAATTTTCATTTTTTGACCAAAACGACAGCCCCGGGGGTGATAAAAATGTTGATATGGATGTGATTTTTTTTCTGACTGCGGTTTCAAAACCCATACACCAGAATCCACTTCTTTCAACTCAGTAATACATTTTGGATGTGTACCTAGAGTTTAAAGCAGAAAAACAGGAACTTTTAGAATTTTCATTTTTTGACCAAAACGACAGCCCCGGGGGTAATAAAAATGTTGATATGGATGTGATTTTTTTTCTGACTGCGTTTTCAAAACCATGCACCAGAATCCACTTCTTTCAACTCAGTAATACATTTTGGATGTGTACCTAGAGTTTAAAGCAGAAAAAACGGAACTTTTAGAATTTTCATTTTTTGACCAAAACGACAGCCCCGGGGGTGATAGAAATGTTGATATGGATGTGATTTTTTTTCTGACTGCGGTTTCAAAACCATGCACCAGAATCCACTTCTTTCAACTCAGTAATACATTTTGGATGTGTACCTAGAGTTTAAAGCAGAAAAACAGGAACTTTTAGAATTTTCATTTTTTGACCAAAACGACAGCCCCGGGGGTGATAAAAATGTTGATATGGATGTGATTTTTTTTCTGACTGCGGTTTCAAAACCATGCACCAGAATCCACTTCTTTCAACTCAGTAATACATTTTGGATGTGTACCTAGAGTTTAAAGCAGAAAAAACGGAACTTTTAGAATTTTCATTTTTTGACCAAAACTACAGCCCCGGGGTGATAAAAATGTTGATATGGATGTGATTTTTTTTTTGACTGCGGTTTCAAAACCATGCACCAGAATCCACTTCTTTCAACTCAGTAATACATTTTGGATGTGTACCTAGAGTTTAAAGCAGAAAAAACGGAACTTTTAGAATTTTCATTTTTTGACCAAAACTACAGCCCCGGGGTGATAAAAATGTTGATATGGATGTGATTTTTTTTCTGACTGCGGTTTCAAAACCATGCACCAGAATCCACTTCTTTCAACTCAGTAATACATTTTGGATGTGTACCTAGAGTTTAAAGCAGAAAAACCGGAACTTTTAGAATTTTCATTTTTTGACCAAAACGACAGCCCCGGGGGTGATAAAAATGTTGATATGGATGTGATTTTTTTTCTGACTGCAGTTTCAAAACCATGCACCAGAATCCACTTCTTTCAACTCAGTAATACATTTTGGATGTGTACCTAGAGTTTAAAGCAGAAAAACAGGAACTTTTAGAATTTTCATTTTTTGACCAAAACGACAGCCCCGGGGGTGATAAAAATATTGATATGGATGTGATTTTTTTTCTGACTGCGGTTTCAAAACCATGCACCAGAATCCACTTCTTTCAACTCAGTAATACATTTTGGATGTGTACCTAGAGTTTAAAGCAGAAAAACAGGAACTTTTAGAATTTTCATTTTTTGACCAAAACGACAGCCCCGGGGTAATAAAAATGTTGATATGGATGTGATTTTTTTTCTGACTGCGGTTTCAAAACCATGCACCAGAATCCACTTCTTTTAACTCAGTAATACATTTTGGATGTGTACCTAGAGTTTAAAGCAGAAAAACAGGAACTTTTAGAATTTTCATTTTTTGACTAAAACGACAGCCCCGGGGATGATAAAAATGTTGATATGGATGTGATTTTTTTTCTGACTGCGGTTTCAAAACCATGCACCAGAATCCACTTCTTTCAACTCAGTAATACATTTTGGATGTGTACCTAGAGTTTAAAGCAGAAAAACAGGAACTTTTAGAATTTTCATTTTTTGACCAAAACGACAGCCCCGGGGGTGATAAAAATGTTGATATGGATGTGATTTTTTTTCTGACTGCGGTTTCAAAACCATGCACCAGAATCCTCTTCTTTCAACTCAGTAATACATTTTGGATGTGTACCTAGAGTTTAAAGCAGAAAAACAGGATCTTTTAGAATTTTCATTTTTTGACCAAAATGACAGCCCCGGGGGTGATAAAAATGTTGATATGGATGTGATTTTTTTTCTGACTGCGGTTTCAAAACCATGCACCAGAATCCACTTCTTTCAACTCAGTAATACATTTTGGATGTGTACCTAGAGTTTAAAGCAGAAAAAACGGAACTTTTAGAATTTTCATTTTTTGACCAAAACGACAGCCCCGGGGGTGATAAAAATGTTGATATGGATGTGATTTTTTTTCTGACTGCGGTTTCAAAACCATGCACCAGAATCCACTTCTTTCAACTCAGTAATACATTTTGGATGTGTACCTAGAGTTTAAAGCAGAAAAACAGGAACTTTTAGAATTTTCATTTTTTGACCAAAACGACAGCCCCGGGGGTGATAAAAATGTTGATATGGATGTGATTTTTTTTCTGACTGCGGTTTCAAAACCATGCACCAGAATCCACTTCTTTCAACTCAGTAATACATTTTGGATGTGTACCTAGAGTTTAAAGCAGAAAAACAGGAACTTTTAGAATTTTCATTTTTTTACCAAAACGACAGCCCCGGGGGTGATAAAAATGTTGATATGGATGTGATTTTTTTTCTGACTGCGGTTTCAAAACCATGCACCAGAATCCACTTCTTTTAACTCAGTAATACATTTTGGATGTGTACCTAGAGTTTAAAGCAGAAAAAACGGAACTTTTAGAATTTTCATTTTTTGACCAAAACGACAGCCCCGGGGGTGATAAAAATGTTGATATGGATGTGATTTTTTTTCTGACTGCGGTTTCAAAACCATGCACCAGAATCCACTTCTTTCAACTCAGTAATACATTTTGGATGTGTACCTAGAGTTTAAAGCAGAAAAACAGGAACTTTTCGAATTTTCATTTTTTGACCAAAACGACAGCCCCGGGGGTGATAAAAATGTTGATATGGATGTGATTTTTTTTCTGACTGCGGTTTCAAAACCATGCACCAGAATCCACTTCTTTCAACTCAGTAATACATTTTGGATGTGTACCTAGAGTTTAAAGCAGAAAAACAGGAACTTTTAGAATTTTCATTTTTTTACCAAAACGACAGCCCCGGGGGTGATAAAAATGTTGATATGGATGTGATTTTTTTTCTGACTGCGGTTTCAAAACCATGCACCAGAATCCACTTATTTCAACTCAGTAATACATTTTGGATGTGTACCTAGAGTTTAAAGCAGAAAAAACGGAACTTTTAGAATTTTCATTTTTTGACCAAAACGACAGCCCCGGGGGTGATAAAAATGTTGATATGGATGTGATTTTTTTTCTGACTGCGGTTTCAAAACCATGCACCAGAATCCACTTCTTTCAACTCAGTAATACATTTTGGATGTGTACCTAGAGTTTAAAGCAGAAAAACAGGAACTTTTCGAATTTTCATTTTTTGACCAAAACGACAGCCCCGGGGGTGATAAAAATGTTGATATGGATGTGATTTTTTTTCTGACTGCGGTTTCAAAACCATGCACCAGAATCCACTTCTTTCAACTCAGTAATACATTTTGGATGTGTACCTAGAGTTTAAAGCAGAAAAACCGGAACTTCTAGAATTTTCATTTTTTGACCAAAACGACAGCCCCGGGGGTGATAAAAATGTTGATATGGATGTGATTTTTTTTCTGACTGCGGTTTCAAAACCATGCACCAGAATCCACTTCTTTCAACTCAGTAATACATTTTGGATGTGTACCTAGAGTTTAAAGCAGAAAAACCGGAACTTTTAGAATTTTCATTTTTTGACCAAAACGACAGCCCCGATGGGTGATAAAAATGTTGATATGGATGTGATTTTTGTTCTGACTGCAGTTTCAAAACCATGCACCAGAATCCACTTCTTTCAACTCAGTAATACATTTTGGATGTGTACCTAGAGTTTAAAGCAGAAAAATAGGAACTTTTAGAATTTTCATTTTTTGACCAAATCGACAGCCCCGGGGGTAATAATAATGTTGATATGGATGTGATTTTTTTTCTGACTGCGGTTTCAAAACCATGCACCAGAATCCACTTCTTTCAACTCAATAATACATTTTGGATATGTACCTAGAGTTTAAAGCAGAAAAACAGGAACTTTTAGAATTTTCATTTTTTGACCAAAACGACAGCCCCGGGGGTTATAAAAATGTTGATATGGATGTGATTTTTTTTCTGACTGCGGTTTCAAAACCATGAACCAGAATCCACTTCTTTCAACTCAGTAATACATTTTGGATGTGTACCTAGAGTTTAAAGCAGAAAAACAGGAACTTTTAGAATTTTCATTTTTTGAACAAAACGACAGCTTAAATAGGGTGATAAAAATGTTGATATGAATGTGATTTTTTTTCTGACTGCGGTTTCAAAACCATGCACCAGAATCCACTTCTTTCAACTCAGTAATACATTTTGGATGTGTACCTAGAGTTTAAAGCAGAAAAACAGGAACTTTTAGACATTTCATTTTTTGACCAAAACGACAGCCCCGGGGGTGATAAAAATGTTGATATGGATGTGATTTTTTTTCTGACTGCGGTTTCAAAACCATGCACCAGAATCCACTTCTTTCAACTCAGTAATACATTTTGGATGTGTACCTAGAGTTTAAAGCAGAAAAACAGGAACTTTTAGAATTTTCATTTTTTGACCAAAACGACAGCCCCGGGGGTGATAAAAATGTTGATATGGATGTGATTTTTTTTCTGACTGCGGTTTCAAAACCATGCACCAGAATCCACTTCTTTCAACTAAGTAATACATTTTGGATGTGTACCTAGAGTTTAAAGCAGAAAAACAGGAACTTTTAGAATTTTCATTTTTTGAACAAAACGACAGACCCGGGGGTGATAAAAATGTTGATATGGATGTGAATTTTTTTCTGACTGCGGTTTCAAAACCATGCACCAGAATCCACTTCTTTCAACTCAGTAATACATTTTGGATGTGTACCTAGAGTTTAAAGCAGAAAAACAGGAACTTTTAGAATTTTCATTTTTTGACCAAAACGACAGCCCCGGGGGTGATAAAAATGTTGATATGGATGTGATTTTTTTTCTGACTGCGGTTTCAAAACCATGCACCAGAATCCACTTCTTTCAACTCAGTAATACATTTTGGATGTGTACCTAGAGTTTAAAGCAGAAAAACAGGAACTTTTAGAATTTTCATTTTTTGACCAAAACGACAGCCCCGGGGGTGATAAAAATGTTGATATGGATGTGATTTTTTTTCTGACTGCGGTTTCAAAACCATGCACCAGAATCCACTTCTTTCAACTCAGTAATACATTTTGGATGTGTACCTAGAGTTTAAAGCAGAAAAACAGGAACTTTTAGAATTTTCATTTTTTGACCAAATCGACAGCCCCGGGGGTGATAAAAATGTTCATATGGATGTGATTTTTTTTCTGACTGCGGTTTCAAAACCATGCACCAGAATCCACTTCTTTCAACTCAGTAATACATTTTGGATGTGTACCTAGAGTTTAAAGCAGAAAAACAGGAACTTTTAGAATTTTCATTTTTTGACCAAAACGACAGCCCCGGGGGTTATAAAAATGTTGATATGGATGTGATTTTTTTTCTGACTGCGGTTTCAAAACCATGAACCAGAATCCACTTCTTTCAACTCAGTAATACATTTTGGATGTGTAACTAGAGTTTAAAGCAGAAAAACAGGAACTTTTAGAATTTTCATTTTTTGACCAAAACGACAGACCCGGGGGCTGATAAAAATGTTGATATGGATGTGATTTTTTTTTCTGACTGCGGTTTCAAAACCATGCACCAGAATCCACTTCTTTCAACTCAGTAATACATTTTGGATGTGTACCTAGAGTTTAAAGCAGAAAAACCGGAACTTCTAGAATTTTCATTTTTTGACCAAAACGACAGCCCCGGGGGTGATAAAAATGTTGATATGGATGTGATTTTTTTTCTGACTGCGGTTTCAAAACCATGCACCAGAATCCACTTCTTTCAACTCAGTAATACATTTTGGATGTGTACCTAGAGTTTAAAGCAGAAAAACAGGAACTTTTAGAATTTTCATTTTTTGACCAAAACAACAGCCCCGGGGGTGATAAAAATGTTGATATGGATGTGATTTTTTTTCTGACTGCGGTTTCAAAACCATGCACCAGAATCCACTTCTTTCAACTCAGTAATACATTTTGGATGTGTACCTAGAGTTTAAAGCAGAAAAACAGGAACTTTTAGAATTTTCATTTTTTGACCAAAACAACAGCCCCGGGGGTGATAAAAATGTTGATATGGATGTGATTTTTTTTTCTGACTGCGGTTTCAAAACCATGCACCAGAATCCACTTCTTTCAACTCAGTAATACATTTTGGATGTGTACCTAGAGTTTAAAGCAGAAAAACTGGAACTTTTAGAATTTTCATTTTTTGACCAAAACGACAGCCCCGGGGGTGATAAAAATGTTGATATGGATGTGATTTTTTTTCTGGCTGCGGTTTCAAAACCATGCACCAGAATCCACTTCTTTCAACTCAGTAATACATTTTGGATGTGTACCTAGAGTTTAAAGCAGAAAAACAGGAACTTTTAGAATTTTCATTTTTTGAACAAAACGACAGACCCGGGGGTGATAAAAATGTTGATATGGATGTGAATTTTTTTCTGACTGCGGTTTCAAAACCATGCACCAGAATCCACTTCTTTCAACTCAGTAATACATTTTGGATGTGTACCTAGAGTTTAAAGCAGAAAAACAGGAACTTTTAGAATTTTCATTTTTTGACCAAAACGACAGCCCCGGGGGTGATAAAAATGTTGATATGGATGTGATTTTTTTTCTGACTGCGGTTTCAAAACCATGCACCAGAATCCACTTCTTTCAACTCAGTAATACATTTTGGATGTGTACCTAGAGTTTAAAGCAGAAAAACAGGAACTTTTAGAATTTTCATTTTTTGACCAAAACGACAGCCCCGGGGGTTATAAAAATGTTGATATGGATGTGATTTTTTTTCTGACTGCGGTTTCAAAACCATGAACCAGAATCCACTTCTTTCAACTCAGTAATACATTTTGGATGTGTACCTAGAGTTTAAAGCAGAAAAACAGGAACTTTTTGAATTTTCATTTTTTGAACAAAACGACAGCTTAAATAGGGTGATAAAAATGTTGATATGAATGTGATTTTTTTTCTGACTGCGGTTTCAAAACCATGCACCAGAATCCCCTTCTTTCAACTCAGTAATACATTTTGGATGTGTACCTAGAGTTTAAAGCAGAAAAACCGGAACTTTTAGAATTTTCATTTTTTGACCAAAACGACAGCCCCGGGGGTGATAAAAATGTTGATATGGATGTGATTTTTTTTCTGGCTGCGGTTTCAAAACCATGCACCAGAATCCACTTTTTTCAACTCAGTAATACATTTTGGATGTGTACCTAGAGTTTAAAGCAGAAAAACCGGAACTTTTAGAATTTTCATTTTTTGACCAAAACGACAGCCCCGGGGGTGATAAAAATGTTGATATGGATGTGATTTTTTTTCTGACTGCGGTTTCAAAACCATGCACCAGAATCCACTTCTTTCAACTCAGTAATACATTTTGGATGTGTACCTAGAGTTTAAAGCAGAAAAACCGGAACTTTTAGAATTTTCATTTTTTGACCAAAACGACAGCCCCGATGGGTGATAAAAATGTTGATATGGATGTGATTTTTGTTCTGACTGCGGTTTCAAAACCATGCACCAGAATCCACTTCTTTCAACTCAGTAATACATTTTGGATGTGTACCTAGAGTTTAAAGCAGAAAAATAGGAACTTTTAGAATTTTCATTTTTTGACCAAATCGACAGCCCCGGGGGTAATAATAATGTTGATATGGATGTGATTTTTTTTCTGACTGCGGTTTCAAAACCATGCACCAGAATCCACTTCTTTCAACTCAATAATACATTTTGGATATGTACCTAGAGTTTAAAGCAGAAAAACAGGAACTTTTAGAATTTTCATTTTTTGACCAAAACGACAGCCCCGGGGGTTATAAAAATGTTGATATGGATGTGATTTTTTTTCTGACTGCGGTTTCAAAACCATGAACCAGAATCCACTTCTTTCAACTCAGTAATACATTTTGGATGTGTACCTAGAGTTTAAAGCAGAAAAACAGGAACTTTTAGAATTTTCATTTTTTGAACAAAACGACAGCTTAAATAGGGTGATAAAAATGTTGATATGAATGTGATTTTTTTTCTGACTGCGGTTTCAAAACCATGCACCAGAATCCACTTCTTTCAACTCAGTAATACATTTTGGATGTGTACCTAGAGTTTAAAGCAGAAAAACAGGAACTTTTAGACATTTCATTTTTTGACCAAAACGACAGCCCCGGGGGTGATAAAAATGTTGATATGGATGTGATTTTTTTTCTGACTGCGGTTTCAAAACCATGCACCAGAATCCACTTCTTTCAACTCAGTAATACATTTTGGATGTGTACCTAGAGTTTAAAGCAGAAAAACAGGAACTTTTAGAATTTTCATTTTTTGACCAAAACGACAGCCCCGGGGGTGATAAAAATGTTGATATGGATGTGATTTTTTTTCTGACTGCGGTTTCAAAACCATGCACCAGAATCCACTTCTTTCAACTAAGTAATACATTTTGGATGTGTACCTAGAGTTTAAAGCAGAAAAACAGGAACTTTTAGAATTTTCATTTTTTGAACAAAACGACAGACCCGGGGGTGATAAAAATGTTGATATGGATGTGAATTTTTTTCTGACTGCGGTTTCAAAACCATGCACCAGAATCCACTTCTTTCAACTCAGTAATACATTTTGGATGTGTACCTAGAGTTTAAAGCAGAAAAACAGGAACTTTTAGAATTTTCATTTTTTGACCAAAACGACAGCCCCGGGGGTGATAAAAATGTTGATATGGATGTGATTTTTTTTCTGACTGCGGTTTCAAAACCATGCACCAGAATCCACTTCTTTCAACTCAGTAATACATTTTGGATGTGTACCTAGAGTTTAAAGCAGAAAAACAGGAACTTTTAGAATTTTCATTTTTTGACCAAAACGACAGCCCCGGGGGTGATAAAAATGTTGATATGGATGTGATTTTTTTTCTGACTGCGGTTTCAAAACCATGCACCAGAATCCACTTCTTTCAACTCAGTAATACATTTTGGATGTGTACCTAGAGTTTAAAGCAGAAAAACAGGAACTTTTAGAATTTTCATTTTTTGACCAAATCGACAGCCCCGGGGGTGATAAAAATGTTCATATGGATGTGATTTTTTTTCTGACTGCGGTTTCAAAACCATGCACCAGAATCCACTTCTTTCAACTCAGTAATACATTTTGGATGTGTACCTAGAGTTTAAAGCAGAAAAACAGGAACTTTTAGAATTTTCATTTTTTGACCAAAACGACAGCCCCGGGGGTTATAAAAATGTTGATATGGATGTGATTTTTTTTCTGACTGCGGTTTCAAAACCATGAACCAGAATCCACTTCTTTCAACTCAGTAATACATTTTGGATGTGTAACTAGAGTTTAAAGCAGAAAAACAGGAACTTTTAGAATTTTCATTTTTTGACCAAAACGACAGACCCGGGGGATGATAAAAATGTTGATATGGATGTGATTTTTTTTTCTGACTGCGGTTTCAAAACCATGCACCAGAATCCACTTCTTTCAACTCAGTAATACATTTTGGATGTGTACCTAGAGTTTAAAGCAGAAAAACCGGAACTTCTAGAATTTTCATTTTTTGACCAAAACGACAGCCCCGGGGGTGATAAAAATGTTGATATGGATGTGATTTTTTTTCTGACTGCGGTTTCAAAACCATGCACCAGAATCCACTTCTTTCAACTCAGTAATACATTTTGGATGTGTACCTAGAGTTTAAAGCAGAAAAACAGGAACTTTTAGAATTTTCATTTTTTTACCAAAACGACAGCTTAAATAGGGTGATAAAAATGTTGATATGAATGTGATTTTTTTTCTGACTGCGGTTTCAAAACCATGCACCAGAATCCACTTCTTTCAACTCAGTAATACATTTTGGATGTGTACCTAGAGTTTAAAGCAGAAAAACAGGAACTTTTAGAATTTTCATTTTTTGACCAAAATGACAGCCCCGGGGCTGATAAAAATGTTGATATGGATGTGATTTTTTTTCTGACTGCGGTTTCAAAACCATGCACCAGAATCCACTTCTTTCAACTCAGTAATACATTTTGGATGTGTACCTAGAGTTTAAAGCAGAAAAACAGGAACTTTTAGAATTTTCATTTTTTGACCAAAACGACAGCCCCGGGGGTAATAAAAATGTTGATATGGATGTGATTTTTGTTCTGACTGCGGTTTCAAAACCATGCACCAGAATCCACTTCTTTCAACTCAGTAATACATTTTGGATGTGTACCTAGAGTTTAAAGCAGAAAAACAGGAACTTTTAGAATTTTAATTTTTTGACCAAAACGACAGCCCCGGGGGTGATAAAAATGTTGATATGGATGTGATTTTTTTTCTGACTGCGGTTTCAAAACCATGCACCAGAATCCACTTCTTTTAACTCAGTAATACATTTTGGATGTGTACCTAGAGTTTAAAGCAGAAAAACAGGAACTTTTCGAATTTTCATTTTTTGACCAAAACGACAGCCCCGGGGGTGATAAAAATGTTGATATGGATGTGATTTTTTTTCTGACTGCGGTTTCAAAACCATGCACCAGAATCCACTTCTTTCAACTCAGTAATACATTTTGGATGTGTACCTAGAGTTTAAAGCAGAAAAACAGGAACTTTTAGAATTTTCATTTTTTGACCAAAACGACAGCCCCGGGGGTGATAAAAATGTTGATATGGATGTGATTTTTTTTCTGACTGCGTTTTCAAAACCATGCACCAGAATCCACTTCTTTCAACTCAGTAATACATTTTGGATGTGTACCTAGAGTTTAAAGCAGAAAAAACGGAACTTTTAGAATTTTCATTTTTTGACCAAAACGACAGCCCCGGGGGTGATAGAAATGTTGATATGGATGTGATTTTTTTTCTGACTGCGGTTTCAAAACCATGCACCAGAATCCACTTCTTTCAACTCAGTAATACATTTTGGATGTGTACCTAGAGTTTAAAGCAGAAAAACAGGAACTTTTAGAATTTTCATTTTTTGACCAAAACGACAGCCCCGGGGGTGATAAAAATGTTGATATGGATGTGATTTTTTTTCTGACTGCGGTTTCAAAACCATGCACCAGAATCCACTTCTTTCAACTCAGTAATACATTTTGGATGTGTACCTAGAGTTTAAAGCAGAAAAAACGGAACTTTTAGAATTTTCATTTTTTGACCAAAACGACAGCCCCGGGGTGATAAAAATGTTGATATGGATGTGATTTTTTTTCTGACTGCGGTTTCAAAACCATGCACCAGAATCCACTTCTTTCAACTCAGTAATACATTTTGGATGTGTACCTAGAGTTTAAAGCAGAAAAACCGGAACTTTTAGAATTTTCATTTTTTGACCAAAACGACAGCCCCGGGGGTGATAAAAATGTTGATATGGATGTGATTTTTTTTCTGACTGCGGTTTCAAAACCATGCACCAGAATCCACTTCTTTCAACTCAGTAATACATTTTGGATGTGTACCTAGAGTTTAAAGCAGAAAAACAGGAACTTTTAGAATTTTCATTTTTTGACCAAAACGACAGCCCCGGGGGTGATAAAAATATCGATATGGATGTGATTTTTTTTCTGACTGCGGTTTCAAAACCATGCACCAGAATCCACTTCTTTCAACTCAGTAATACATTTTGGATGTGTACCTAGAGTTTAAAGCAGAAAAACAGGAACTTTTAGAATTTTCATTTTTTGACCAAAACGACAGCCCCGGGGGTGATAAAAATGTTGATATGGATGTGATTTTTTTTCTGACTGCGGTTTCAAAACCATGCACCAGAATCCACTTCTTTCAACTCAGTAATACATTTTGGATGTGTACCTAGAGTTTAAAGCAGAAAAACAGGAACTTTTCGAATTTTCATTTTTTGACCAAAACGACAGCCCCGGGGGTGATAAAAATGTTGATATGGATGTGATTTTTTTTCTGACTGCGGTTTCAAAACCATGCACCAGAATCCACTTCTTTCAACTCAGTAATACATTTTGGATGTGTACCTAGAGTTTAAAGCAGAAAAAACGGAACTTTTAGATTTTTCATTTTTTGACCAAAACGACAGCCCCGGGGGTGATAAAAATGTTGATATGGATGTGATTTTTTTTCTGACTGCGGTTTCAAAACCATGCACCAGAATCCACTTCTTTCAACTCAGTAATACATTTTGGATGTGTACCTAGAGTTTAAAGCAGAAAAACAGGAACTTTTAGAATTTTCATTTTTTGACCAAAACGACAGCCCCGGGGGTGATAAAAATGTTGATATGGATGTGATTTTTTTTCTGACTGCGGTTTCAAAACCATGCACCAGAATCCACTTCTTTTAACTCAGTAATACATTTTGGATGTGTACCTAGAGTTTAAAGCAGAAAAACAGGAATTTTTTGAATTTTCATTTTTTGACCAAAACAACAGCCCCGGGGGTGATAAAAATGTTGATATGGATGTGATTTTTTTTCTGACTGCGGTTTCAAAACCATGCACCAGAATCCACTTCTTTCAACTCAGTAATACATTTTGGATGTGTACCTAGAGTTTAAAGCAGAAAAACAGGAACTTTTCGAATTTTCATTTTTTGACCAAAACGACAGCCCCGGGGGTGATAAAAATGTTGATATGGATGTGATTTTTTTTCTGACTGCGGTTTCAAAACCATGCACCAGAATCCACTTCTTTCAACTCAGTAATACATTTTGGATGTGTACCTAGAGTTTAAAGCAGAAAAACAGGAACTTTTAGAATTTTCATTTTTTGACCAAAACGACAGCCCCGGGGGTTATAAAAATGTTGATATGGATGTGATTTTTTTTCTGACTGCGGTTTCAAAACCATGAACCAGAATCCACTTCTTTCAACTCAGTAATACATTTTGGATGTGTACCTAGAGTTTAAAGCAGAAAAACAGGAACTTTTAGAATTTTCATTTTTTGAACAAAACGACAGCTTAAATAGGGTGATAAAAATGTTGATATGAATGTGATTTTTTTTCTGACTGCGGTTTCAAAACCATGCACCAGAATCCACTTCTTTCAACTCAGTAATACATTTTGGATGTGTACCTAGAGTTTAAAGCAGAAAAACAGGAACTTTTAGAATTTTCATTTTTTGACCAAAACGACAGCCCCGGGGGTGATAAAAATGTTGATATGAATGTGATTTTTTTTCTGACTGCGGTTTCAAAACCATGCACCAGAATCCACTTCTTTCAACTCAGTAATACATTTTGGATGTGTACCTAGAGTTTAAAGCAGAAAAACCGGAACTTTTAGAATTTTCATTTTTTGACCAAAACGACAGCCCCGGGGGTGATAAAAATGTTGATATGAATGTGATTTTTTTTCTGACTGCGGTTTCAAAACCATGCACCAGAATCCACTTCTTTCAACTCAGTAATACATTTTGGATGTGTACCTAGAGTTTAAAGCAGAAAAACAGGAACTTTTCGAATTTTCATTTTTTGACCAAAACGACAGCCCCGGGGGTGATAAAAATGTTGATATGGATGTGATTTTTTTTCTGACTGCGGTTTCAAAACCATGCACCAGAATCCACTTCTTTCAACTCAGTAATACATTTTGGATGTGTACCTAGAGTTTAAAGCAGAAAAACAGGAACTTTTAGAATTTTCATTTTTTGACCAAAACGACAGCCCCGGGGGTGATAAAAATGTTGATATGGATGTGATTTTTTTTCTGACTGCGTTTTCAAAACCATGCACCAGAATCCACTTCTTTCAACTCAGTAATACATTTTGGATGTGTACCTAGAGTTTAAAGCAGAAAAAACGGAACTTTTAGAATTTTCATTTTTTGACCAAAACGACAGCCCCGGGGGTGATAGAAATGTTGATATGGATGTGATTTTTTTTCTGACTGCGGTTTCAAAACCATGCACCAGAATCCACTTCTTTCAACTCAGTAATACATTTTGGATGTGTACCTAGAGTTTAAAGCAGAAAAACAGGAACTTTTAGAATTTTCATTTTTTGACCAAAACGACAGCCCCGGGGGTGATAAAAATGTTGATATGGATGTGATTTTTTTTTCTGACTGCGGTTTCAAAACCATGCACCAGAATCCACTTCTTTCAACTCAGTAATACATTTTGGATGTGTACCTAGAGTTTAAAGCAGAAAAAACGGAACTTTTAGAATTTTCATTTTTTGACCAAAACGACAGCCCCGGGGTGATAAAAATGTTGATATGGATGTGATTTTTTTTTCTGACTGCGGTTTCAAAACCATGCACCAGAATCCACTTCTTTCAACTCAGTAATACATTTTGGATGTGTACCTAGAGTTTAAAGCAGAAAAACCGGAACTTTTAGAATTTTCATTTTTTGACCAAAACGACAGCCCCGGGGGTGATAAAAATGTTGATATGGATGTGATTTTTTTTCTGACTGCGGTTTCAAAACCATGCACCAGAATCCACTTCTTTCAACTCAGTAATACATTTTGGATGTGTACCTAGAGTTTAAAGCAGAAAAACAGGAACTATTAGAATTTTCATTTTTTGACCAAAACGACAGCCCCGGGGGTGATAAAAATGTTGATATGGATGTGATTTTTTTTCTGACTGCGGTTTCAAAACCATGCACCAGAATCCACTTCTTTCAACTCAGTAATACATTTTGGATGTGTACCTAGAGTTTAAAGCAGAAAAACAGGAACTTTTAGAATTTTCATTTTTTGACCAAAACGACAGCCCCGGGGGTGATAAAAATGTTGATATGGATGTGATTTTTTTTCTGACTGCGGTTTCAAAACCATGCACCAGAATCCACTTCTTTCAACTCAGTAATACATTTTGGATGTGTACCTAGAGTTTAAAGCAGAAAAACAGGAACTTTTAGAATTTTCATTTTTTGACCAAAACGACAGCCCCGGGGGTGATAAAAATGTTGATATGGATGTGATTTTTTTTCTGACTGCGGTTTCAAAACCATGCACCAGAATCCACTTCTTTCAACTCAGTAATACATTTTGGATGTGTACCTAGAGTTTAAAGCAGAAAAACAGGAACTTTTAGAATTTTCATTTTTTGACCAAAACGACAGCCCCGGGGTAATAAAAATGTTGATATGGATGTGATTTTTTTTCTGACTGCGGTTTCAAAACCATGCACCAGAATCCACTTCTTTTAACTCAGTAATACATTTTGGATGTGTACCTAGAGTTTAAAGCAGAAAAACAGGAACTTTTAGAATTTTCATTTTTTGACTAAAACGACAGCCCCGGGTATGATAAAAATGTTGATATGGATGTGATTTTTTTTCTGACTGCGGTTTCAAAACCATGCACCAGAATCCACTTCTTTCAACTCAGTAATACATTTTGGATGTGTACCTAGAGTTTAAAGCAGAAAAACAGGAACTTTTAGAATTTTCATTTTTTGACCAAAACGACAGCCCCGGGGGTGATAAAAATGTTGATATGGATGTGATTTTTTTTCTGACTGCGGTTTCAAAACCATGCACCAGAATCCACTTATTTCAACTCAGTAATACATTTTGGATGTGTACCTAGAGTTTAAAGCAGAAAAAACGGAACTTTTAGAATTTTCATTTTTTGACCAAAACGACAGCCCCGGGGGTGATAAAAATGTTGATATGGATGTGATTTTTTTTCTGACTGCGGTTTCAAAACCATGCACCAGAATCCACTTCTTTCAACTCAGTAATACATTTTGGATGTGTACCTAGAGTTTAAAGCAGAAAAACAGGAACTTTTCGAATTTTCATTTTTTGACCAAAACGACAGCCCCGGGGGTGATAAAAATGTTGATATGGATGTGATTTTTTTTCTGACTGCGGTTTCAAAACCATGCACCAGAATCCACTTCTTTCAACTCAGTAATACATTTTGGATGTGTACCTAGAGTTTAAAGCAGAAAAAACGGAACTTTTAGATTTTTCATTTTTTGACCAAAACGACAGCCCCGGTGGTGATAAAAATGTTGATATGGATGTGATTTTTTTTCTGACTGCGGTTTCAAAACCATGCACCAGAATCCACTTCTTTCAACTCAGTAATACATTTTGGATGTGTACCTAGAGTTTAAAGCAGAAAAACAGGAACTTTTAGAATTTTCATTTTTTGACCAAAACGACAGCCCCGGGGGTGATAAAAATGTTGATATGGATGTGATTTTTTTTCTGACTGCGGTTTCAAAACCATGCACCAGAATCCTCTTCTTTCAACTCAGTAATACATTTTGGATGTGTACCTAGAGTTTAAAGCAGAAAAACAGGATCTTTTAGAATTTTCATTTTTTGACCAAAATGACAGCCCCGGGGGTGATAAAAATGTTGATATGGATGTGATTTTTTTTCTGACTGCGGTTTCAAAACCATGCACCAGAATCCACTTCTTTCAACTCAGTAATACATTTTGGATGTGTACCTAGAGTTTAAAGCAGAAAAACAGGAACTTTTAGAATTTTCATTTTTTGACCAAAACGACAGCCCCGGGGGTGATAAAAATGTTGATATGGATGTGATTTTTTTTCTGACTGCGGTTTCAAAACCATGCACCAGAATCCACTTCTTTCAACTCAGTAATACATTTTGGATGTGTACCTAGAGTTTAAAGCAGAAAAACAGGAACTTTTAGAATTTTCATTTTTTGACCAAAACGACAGCCCCGGGGGTGATAAAAATGTTGATATGGATGTGATTTTTTTTCTGACTGCGGTTTCAAAACCATGCACCAGAATCCACTTCTTTCAACTCAGTAATACATTTTGGATGTGTACCTAGAGTTTAAAGCAGAAAAACAGGAACTTTTAGAATTTTCATTTTTTGACCAAAACGACAGCCCCGGGGGTGATAAAAATGTTGATATGGATGTGATTTTTTTTCTGACTGCGGTTTCAAAACCATGCACCAGAATCCTCTTCTTTCAACTCAGTAATACATTTTGGATGTGTACCTAGAGTTTAAAGCAGAAAAACAGGATCTTTTAGAATTTTCATTTTTTGACCAAAATGACAGCCCCGGGGGTGATAAAAATGTTGATATGGATGTGATTTTTTTTCTGACTGCGGTTTCAAAACCATGCACCAGAATCCACTTCTTTCAACTCAGTAATACATTTTGGATGTGTACCTAGAGTTTAAAGCAGAAAAAACGGAACTTTTAGAATTTTCATTTTTTGACCAAAACGACAGCCCCGGGGGTGATAAAAATGTTGATATGGATGTGATTTTTTTTCTGACTGCGGTTTCAAAACCATGCACCAGAATCCACTTCTTTCAACTCAGTAATACATTTTGGATGTGTACCTAGAGTTTAAAGCAGAAAAACAGGAATTTTTTTGAATTTTCATTTTTTGACCAAAACGACAGCCCCGGGGGTGATAAAAATGTTGATATGGATGTGATTTTTTTTCTGACTGCGGTTTCAAAACCATGCACCAGAATCCACTTCTTTCAACTCAGTAATACATTTTGGATGTGTACCTAGAGTTTAAAGCAGAAAAAACGGAACTTTTAGATTTTTCATTTTTTGACCAAAACGACAGCCCCGGTGGTGATAAAAATGTTGATATGGATGTGATTTTTTTTCTGACTGCGGTTTCAAAACCATGCACCAGAATCCACTTCTTTCAACTCAGTAATACATTTTGGATGTGTACCTAGAGTTTAAAGCAGAAAAACAGGAACTTTTAGAATTTTCATTTTTTTACCAAAACGACAGCCCCGGGGGTGATAAAAATGTTGATATGGATGTGATTTTTTTTCTGACTGCGGTTTCAAAACCCATACACCAGAATCCACTTCTTTCAACTCAGTAATACATTTTGGATGTGTACCTAGAGTTTAAAGCAGAAAAACAGGAACTTTTAGAATTTTCATTTTTTGACCAAAACGACAGCCCCGGGGGTAATAAAAATGTTGATATGGATGTGATTTTTTTTCTGACTGCGTTTTCAAAACCATGCACCAGAATCCACTTCTTTCAACTCAGTAATACATTTTGGATGTGTACCTAGAGTTTAAAGCAGAAAAAACGGAACTTTTAGAATTTTCATTTTTTGACCAAAACGACAGCCCCGGGGGTGATAGAAATGTTGATATGGATGTGATTTTTTTTCTGACTGCGGTTTCAAAACCATGCACCAGAATCCACTTCTTTCAACTCAGTAATACATTTTGGATGTGTACCTAGAGTTTAAAGCAGAAAAACAGGAACTTTTAGAATTTTCATTTTTTGACCAAAACGACAGCCCCGGGGGTGATAAAAATGTTGATATGGATGTGATTTTTTTTCTGACTGCGGTTTCAAAACCATGCACCAGAATCCACTTCTTTCAACTCAGTAATACATTTTGGATGTGTACCTAGAGTTTAAAGCAGAAAAAACGGAACTTTTAGAATTTTCATTTTTTGACCAAAACTACAGCCCCGGGGTGATAAAAATGTTGATATGGATGTGATTTTTTTTTTGACTGCGGTTTCAAAACCATGCACCAGAATCCACTTCTTTCAACTCAGTAATACATTTTGGATGTGTACCTAGAGTTTAAAGCAGAAAAAACGGAACTTTTAGAATTTTCATTTTTTGACCAAAACTACAGCCCCGGGGTGATAAAAATGTTGATATGGATGTGATTTTTTTTCTGACTGCGGTTTCAAAACCATGCACCAGAATCCACTTCTTTCAACTCAGTAATACATTTTGGATGTGTACCTAGAGTTTAAAGCAGAAAAACCGGAACTTTTAGAATTTTCATTTTTTGACCAAAACGACAGCCCCGGGGGTGATAAAAATGTTGATATGGATGTGATTTTTTTTCTGACTGCAGTTTCAAAACCATGCACCAGAATCCACTTCTTTCAACTCAGTAATACATTTTGGATGTGTACCTAGAGTTTAAAGCAGAAAAACAGGAACTTTTAGAATTTTCATTTTTTGACCAAAACGACAGCCCCGGGGGTGATAAAAATATTGATATGGATGTGATTTTTTTTCTGACTGCGGTTTCAAAACCATGCACCAGAATCCACTTCTTTCAACTCAGTAATACATTTTGGATGTGTACCTAGAGTTTAAAGCAGAAAAACAGGAACTTTTAGAATTTTCATTTTTTGACCAAAACGACAGCCCCGGGGGTGATAAAAATGTTGATATGGATGTGATTTTTTTTCTGACTGCGGTTTCAAAACCATGCACCAGAATCCACTTCTTTCAACTCAGTAATACATTTTGGATGTGTACCTAGAGTTTAAAGCAGAAAAACAGGAACTTTTAGAATTTTCATTTTTTGACCAAAACGACAGCCCCGGGGTAATAAAAATGTTGATATGGATGTGATTTTTTTTTCTGACTGCGGTTTCAAAACCATGCACCAGAATCCACTTCTT
Source organism: Crinia signifera (assembly GCF_055691185.1). Lineage (NCBI taxonomy): Eukaryota > Metazoa > Chordata > Amphibia > Anura > Myobatrachidae > Crinia > Crinia signifera. Next base: position 1,571 of record NW_028142768.1, on the reverse strand, counting down.
TTAACTCAGTAATACATTTTGGATGTGTACCTAGAGTTTAAAGCAGAAAAACAGGAACTTTTAGAATTTTCATTTTTTGACTAAAACGACAGCCCCGGGGATGATAAAAATGTTGATATGGATGTGATTTTTTTTCTGACTGCGGTTTCAAAACCATGCACCAGAATCCACTTCTTTCAACTCAGTAATACATTTTGGATGTGTACCTAGAGTTTAAAGCAGAAAAACAGGAACTTTTAGAATTTTCATTTTTTGACCAAAACGACAGCCCCGGGGGTGATAAAAATGTTGATATGGATGTGATTTTTTTTCTGACTGCGGTTTCAAAACCATGCACCAGAATCCTCTTCTTTCAACTCAGTAATACATTTTGGATGTGTACCTAGAGTTTAAAGCAGAAAAACAGGATCTTTTAGAATTTTCATTTTTTGACCAAAATGACAGCCCCGGGGGTGATAAAAATGTTGATATGGATGTGATTTTTTTTCTGACTGCGGTTTCAAAACCATGCACCAGAATCCACTTCTTTCAACTCAGTAATACATTTTGGATGTGTACCTAGAGTTTAAAGCAGAAAAAACGGAACTTTTAGAATTTTCATTTTTTGACCAAAACGACAGCCCCGGGGGTGATAAAAATGTTGATATGGATGTGATTTTTTTTCTGACTGCGGTTTCAAAACCATGCACCAGAATCCACTTCTTTCAACTCAGTAATACATTTTGGATGTGTACCTAGAGTTTAAAGCAGAAAAACAGGAACTTTTAGAATTTTCATTTTTTGACCAAAACGACAGCCCCGGGGGTGATAAAAATGTTGATATGGATGTGATTTTTTTTCTGACTGCGGTTTCAAAACCATGCACCAGAATCCACTTCTTTCAACTCAGTAATACATTTTGGATGTGTACCTAGAGTTTAAAGCAGAAAAACAGGAACTTTTAGAATTTTCATTTTTTTACCAAAACGACAGCCCCGGGGGTGATAAAAATGTTGATATGGATGTGATTTTTTTTCTGACTGCGGTTTCAAAACCATGCACCAGAATCCACTTCTTTTAACTCAGTAATACATTTTGGATGTGTACCTAGAGTTTAAAGCAGAAAAACAGGAATTTTTAGAATTTTCATTTTTTGACCAAAACAACAGCCCCGGGGGTGATAAAAATGTTGATATGGATGTGATTTTTTTTCTGACTGCGGTTTCAAAACCATGCACCAGAATCCACTTCTTTCAACTCAGTAATACATTTTGGATGTGTACCTAGAGTTTAAAGCAGAAAAAACGTAACTTTTAGAATTTCCATTTTTTGACCAAAGCGACAGCCCCGGGGGTGATAAAAATGTTGATATGGATGTGATTTTTTTTCTGACTGCGGTTTCAAAACCATGCACCAGAATCCACTTCTTTCAACTCAGTAATACATTTTGGATGTGTACCTAGAGTTTAAAGCAGAAAAACAGGAACTTTTAGAATTTTCATTTTTTGACCAAAACGACAGCCCCGGGGGTGATAAAAATGTTGATATGGATGTGATTTTTTTTCTGACTGCGGTTTCAAAACCATGCACCA
>NW_028142767.1:0-30431 GCF_055691185.1 Crinia signifera | reverse complement strand
TAACGCGGTTTTCTCTAAGGCGGAATAAGCTGGGGCCGATTTTTCAACGTTATCTTGTTCACACAATGCCTACAAGTCTAAATCTGCATTTTCAGCCTTCTAGCTCTTTTTCGTTAAGGAGATATTGCAAAGCATTTGGAAAAAATGTCAACGCGGTTTTCTCTAAGGCGGAATAAGCTGGGGCCGATTTTTCAACGTTATCTTGTTCACACAATGCCTACAAGTCTAAATCTGCATTTTCAGCCTTCCAGCTCTTTTCGTTAAGGAGATATTGCAAAGCATTTGGAAAAAATGTCAACGCGGTTTTCTCTAAGGCGGAATAAGCTGGGGCCGATTTTTCAACGCTATCTTGTTCACACAATGCCTACAAGTCTAAATCTGCATTTTCAGCCTTCCAGCTCTTTTTCGTTAAGGAGATATTGCAAAGCATTTGGAAAAAATGTCAACGCGGTTTTCTCTAAGGCGGAATAAGCTGGGGCCGATTTTTCAACGTTATCTTGTTCACACAATGCCTACAAGTCTAAATCTGCATTTTCAGCCTTCTAGCTCTTTTCGTTAAGGAGATATTGCAAAGCATTTGGAAAAAATGTCAACGCGGTTTTCTCTAAGGCGGAATAAGCTGGGGCCGATTTTTCAACGTTATCTTGTTCACACAATGCCTACAAGTCTAAATCTGCATTTTCAGCCTTCTAGCTCTTTTCGTTAAGGAGATATTGCAAAGCATTTGGAAAAAATGTCAACGCGGTTTTCTCTAAGGCGGAATAAGCTGGGGCCGATTTTTCAACGTTATCTTGTTCACACAATGCCTACAAGTCTAAATCTGCATTTTCAGCCTTCCAGCTCTTTTCGTTAAGGAGATATTGCAAAGCATTTGGAAAAAATGTCAACGCGGTTTTCTCTAAGGCGGAATAAGCTGGGGCCGATTTTTCAACGTTATCTTGTTCACACAATGCCTACAAGTCTAAATCTGCATTTTCAGCCTTCTAGCTCTTTTCGTTAAGGAGATATTGCAAAGCATTTGGAAAAAATGTCAACGCGGTTTTCTCTAAGGCAGGAATAAGCTGGGGCCGATTTTTCAACGTTATCTTGTTCACACAATGCCTACAAGTCTAAATCTGCATTTTCAGCCTTCTAGCTCTTTTCGTTAAGGAGATATTGCAAAGCATTTGGAAAAAATGTCAACGCGGTTTTCTCTAAGGCGGAATAAGCTGGGGCCGATTTTTCAACGTTATCTTGTTCACACAATGCCTACAAGTCTAAATCTGCATTTTCAGCCTTCTAGCTCTTTTCGTTAAGGAGATATTGCAAAGCATTTGGAAAAAATGTCAACGCGGTTTTCTCTAAGGCGGAATAAGCTGGGGCCGATTTTTCAACGTTATCTTGTTCACACAATGCCTACAAGTCTAAATCTGCATTTTCAGCCTTCTAGCTCTTTTCGTTAAGGAGATATTGCAAAGCATTTGGAAAAAATGTCAACGCGGTTTTCTCTAAGGCGGAATAAGCTGGGGCCGATTTTTCAACGTTATCTTGTTCACACAATGCCTACAAGTCTAAATCTGCATTTTCAGCCTTCTAGCTCTTTTCGTTAAGGAGATATTGCAAAGCATTTGGAAAAAATGTCAACGCGGTTTTCTCTAAGGCGGAATAAGCTGGGGCCGATTTTTCAACGTTATCTTGTTCACACAATGCCTACAAGTCTAAATCTGCATTTTCAGCCTTCTAGCTCTTTTCGTTAAGGAGATATTGCAAAGCATTTGGAAAAAATGTCAACGCGGTTTTCTCTAAGGCGGAATAAGCTGGGGCCGATTTTTCAACGTTATCTTGTTCACACAATGCCTACAAGTCTAAATCTGCATTTTCAGCCTTCCAGCTCTTTTCGTTAAGGAGATATTGCAAAGCATTTGGAAAAAATGTCAACGCGGTTTTCTCTAAGGCGGAATAAGCTGGGGCCGATTTTTCAACGTTATCTTGTTCACACAATGCCTACAAGTCTAAATCTGCATTTTCAGCCTTCTAGCTCTTTTCGTTAAGGAGATATTGCAAAGCATTTGGAAAAAATGTCAACGCGGTTTTCTCTAAGGCGGAATAAGCTGGGGCCGATTTTTCAACGTTATCTTGTTCACACAATGCCTACAAGTCTAAATCTGCATTTTCAGCCTTCTAGCTCTTTTCGTTAAGGAGATATTGCAAAGCATTTGGAAAAAATGTCAACGCGGTTTTCTCTAAGGCGGAATAAGCTGGGGCCGATTTTTCAACGTTATCTTGTTCACACAATGCCTACAAGTCTAAATCTGCATTTTCAGCCTTCTAGCTCTTTTCGTTAAGGAGATATTGCAAAGCATTTGGAAAAAATGTCAACGCGGTTTTCTCTAAGGCGGAATAAGCTGGGGCCGATTTTTCAACGTTATCTTGTTCACACAATGCCTACAAGTCTAAATCTGCATTTTCAGCCTTCTAGCTCTTTTCGTTAAGGAGATATTGCAAAGCATTTGGAAAAAATGTCAACGCGGTTTTCTCTAAGGCGGAATAAGCTGGGGCCGATTTTTCAACGTTATCTTGTTCACACAATGCCTACAAGTCTAAATCTGCATTTTCAGCCTTCCAGCTCTTTTCGTTAAGGAGATATTGCAAAGCATTTGGAAAAAATGTCAACGCGGTTTTCTCTAAGGCGGAATAAGCTGGGGCCGATTTTTCAACGCTATCTTGTTCACACAATGCCTACAAGTCTAAATCTGCATTTTCAGCCTTCCAGCTCTTTTCGTTAAGGAGATATTGCAAAGCATTTGGAAAAAATGTCAACGCGGTTTTCTCTAAGGCGGAATAAGCTGGGGCCGATTTTTCAACGTTATCTTGTTCACACAATGCCTACAAGTCTAGATCTGCATTTTCAGCCTTCTAGCTCTTTTCGTTAAGGAGATATTGCAAAGCATTTGGAAAAAATGTCAACGCGGTTTTCTCTAAGGCGGAATAAGCTGGGGCCGATTTTTCAACGTTATCTTGTTCACACAATGCCTACAAGTCTAAATCTGCATTTTCAGCCTTCTAGCTCTTTTCGTTAAGGAGATATTGCAAAGCATTTGGAAAAAATGTCAACGCGGTTTTCTCTAAGGCGGAATAAGCTGGGGCCGATTTTTCAACGTTATCTTGTTCACACAATGCCTACAAGTCTAAATCTGCATTTTCAGCATTCCAGCTCTTTTCGTTAAGGAGATATTGCAAAGCATTTGGAAAAAATGTCAACGCGGTTTTCTCTAAGGCGGAATAAGCTGGGGCCGATTTTTTCAACGTTATCTTGTTCACACAATGCCTACAAGTCTAAATCTGCATTTTCAGCCTTCTAGCTCTTTTCGTTAAGGAGATATTGCAAAGCATTTGGAAAAAATGTCAACGCGGTTTTCTCTAAGGCGGAATAAGCTGGGGCCGATTTTTCAACGTTATCTTGTTCACACAATGCCTACAAGTCTAAATCTGCATTTTCAGCCTTCTATCTCTTTTCGTTAAGGAGATATTGCAAAGCATTTGGAAAAAATGTCAACGCGGTTTTCTCTAAGGCGGAATAAGCTGGGGCCGATTTTTCAACGTTATCTTGTTCACACAATGCCTACAAGTCTAAATCTGCATTTTCAGCCTTCTAGCTCTTTTCGTTAAGGAGATATTGCAAAGCATTTGGAAAAAATGTCAACGCGGTTTTCTCTAAGGCGGAATAAGCTGGGGCCGATTTTTCAACGTTATCTTGTTCACACAATGCCTACAAGTCTAAATCTGCATTTTCAGCCTTCTAGCTCTTTTCGTTAAGGAGATATTGCAAAGCATTTGGAAAAAATGTCAACGCGGTTTTCTCTAAGGCGGAATAAGCTGGGGCCGATTTTTCAACGTTATCTTGTTCACACAATGCCTACAAGTCTAAATCTGCATTTTCAGCCTTCTAGCTCTTTTCGTTAAGGAGATATTGCAAAGCATTTGGAAAAAATGTCAACGCGGTTTTCTCTAAGGCGGAATAAGCTGGGGCCGATTTTTCAACGTTATCTTGTTCACACAATGCCTACAAGTCTAAATCTGCATTTTCAGCCTTCTAGCTCTTTTCGTTAAGGAGATATTGCAAAGCATTTGGAAAAAATGTCAACGCGGTTTTCTCTAAGGCGGAATAAGCTGGGGCCGATTTTTCAACGTTATCTTGTTCACACAATGCCTACAAGTCTAAATCTGCATTTTCAGCCTTCTAGCTCTTTTCGTTAAGGAGATATTGCAAAGCATTTGGAAAAAATGTCAACGCGGTTTTCTCTAAGGCGGAATAAGCTGGGGCCGATTTTTCAACGTTATCTTGTTCACACAATGCCTACAAGTCTAAATCTGCATTTTCAGCCTTCCAGCTCTTTTCGTTAAGGAGATATTGCAAAGCATTTGGAAAAAATGTCAACGCGGTTTTCTCTAAGGCGGAATAAGCTGGGGCCGATTTTTCAACGCTATCTTGTTCACACAATGCCTACAAGTCTAAATCTGCATTTTCAGCCTTCCAGCTCTTTTCGTTAAGGAGATATTGCAAGCATTTGGAAAAAATGTCAACGCGGTTTTCTCTAAGGCGGAATAAGCTGGGGCCGATTTTTCAACGTTATCTTGTTCACACAATGCCTACAAGTCTAAATCTGCATTTTCAGCCTTCCAGCTCTTTTCGTTAAGGAGATATTGCAAAGCATTTGGAAAAAATGTCAACGCGGTTTTCTCTAAGGCGGAATAAGCTGGGGCCGATTTTTCAACGTTATCTTGTTCACACAATGCCTACAAGTCTAAATCTGCATTTTCAGCCTTCCAGCTCTTTTCGTTAAGGAGATATTGCAAAGCATTTGGAAAAAATGTCAACGCGGTTTTCTCTAAGGCGGAATAAGCTGGGGCCGATTTTTCAACGTTATCTTGTTCACACAATGCCTACAAGTCTAGATCTGCATTTTCAGCCTTCTAGCTCTTTTCGTTAAGGAGATATTGCAAAGCATTTGGAAAAAATGTCAACGCGGTTTTCTCTAAGGCGGAATAAGCTGGGGCCGATTTTTCAACGTTATCTTGTTCACACAATGCCTACAAGTCTAAATCTGCATTTTCAGCCTTCTAGCTCTTTTCGTTAAGGAGATATTGCAAAGCATTTGGAAAAAATGTCAACGCGGTTTTCTCTAAGGCGGAATAAGCTGGGGCCGATTTTTCAACGTTATCTTGTTCACACAATGCCTACAAGTCTAAATCTGCATTTTCAGCATTCCAGCTCTTTTCGTTAAGGAGATATTGCAAAGCATTTGGAAAAAATGTCAACGCGGTTTTCTCTAAGGCGGAATAAGCTGGGGCCGATTTTTCAACGTTATCTTGTTCACACAATGCCTACAAGTCTAAATCTGCATTTTCAGCCTTCTAGCTCTTTTCGTTAAGGAGATATTGCAAAGCATTTGGAAAAAATGTCAACGCGGTTTTCTCTAAGGCGGAATAAGCTGGGGCCGATTTTTCAACGTTATCTTGTTCACACAATGCCTACAAGTCTAAATCTGCATTTTCAGCCTTCTAGCTCTTTTCGTTAAGGAGATATTGCAAAGCATTTGGAAAAAATGTCAACGCGGTTTTCTCTAAGGCGGAATAAGCTGGGGCCGATTTTTCAACGTTATCTTGTTCACACAATGCCTACAAGTCTAAATCTGCATTTTCAGCCTTCTAGCTCTTTTCGTTAAGGAGATATTGCAAAGCATTTGGAAAAAATGTCAACGCGGTTTTCTCTAAGGCGGAATAAGCTGGGGCCGATTTTTCAACGTTATCTTGTTCACACAATGCCTACAAGTCTAAATCTGCATTTTCAGCCTTCTAGCTCTTTTCGTTAAGGAGATATTGCAAAGCATTTGGAAAAAATGTCAACGCGGTTTTCTCTAAGGCGGAATAAGCTGGGGCCGATTTTTCAACGTTATCTTGTTCACACAATGCCTACAAGTCTAAATCTGCATTTTCAGCCTTCCAGCTCTTTTCGTTAAGGAGATATTGCAAAGCATTTGGAAAAAATGTCAACGCGGTTTTCTCTAAGGTGGAATAAGCTGGGGCCGATTTTTCAACGCTATCTTGTTCACACAATGCCTACAAGTCTAAATCTGCATTTTCAGCCTTCCAGCTCTTTTCGTTAAGGAGATATTGCAAAGCATTTGGAAAAAATGTCAACGCGGTTTTCTCTAAGGCGGAATAAGCTGGGGCCGATTTTTCAACGTTATCTTGTTCACACAATGCCTACAAGTCTAGATCTGCATTTTCAGCCTTCTAGCTCTTTTCGTTAAGGAGATATTGCAAAGCATTTGGAAAAAATGTCAACGCGGTTTTCTCTAAGGCGGAATAAGCTGGGGCCGATTTTTCAACGTTATCTTGTTCACACAATGCCTACAAGTCTAAATCTGCATTTTCAGCCTTCTAGCTCTTTTCGTTAAGGAGATATTGCAAAGCATTTGGAAAAAATGTCAACGCGGTTTTCTCTAAGGCGGAATAAGCTGGGGCCGATTTTTCAACGTTATCTTGTTCACACAATGCCTACAAGTCTAAATCTGCATTTTCAGCATTCCAGCTCTTTTCGTTAAGGAGATATTGCAAAGCATTTGGAAAAAATGTCAACGCGGTTTTCTCTAAGGCGGAATAAGCTGGGGCCGATTTTTCAACGTTATCTTGTTCACACAATGCCTACAAGTCTAAATCTGCATTTTCAGCCTTCTAGCTCTTTTCGTTAAGGAGATATTGCAAAGCATTTGGAAAAAATGTCAACGCGGTTTTCTCTAAGGCGGAATAAGCTGGGGCCGATTTTTCAACGTTATCTTGTTCACACAATGCCTACAAGTCTAAATCTGCATTTTCAGCCTTCTAGCTCTTTTCGTTAAGGAGATATTGCAAAGCATTTGGAAAAAATGTCAACGCGGTTTTCTCTAAGGCGGAATAAGCTGGGGCCGATTTTTCAACGTTATCTTGTTCACACAATGCCTACAAGTCTAAATCTGCATTTTCAGCCTTCTAGCTCTTTTCGTTAAGGAGATATTGCAAAGCATTTGGAAAAAATGTCAACGCGGTTTTCTCTAAGGCGGAATAAGCTGGGGCCGATTTTTCAACGTTATCTTGTTCACACAATGCCTACAAGTCTAAATCTGCATTTTCAGCCTTCTAGCTCTTTTCGTTAAGGAGATATTGCAAAGCATTTGGAGAAAATGTCAACGCGGTTTTCTCTAAGGCGGAATAAGCTGGGGCCGATTTTTCAACGTTATCTTGTTCACACAATGTCTACAAGTCTAAATCTGCATTTTCAGCCTTCTAGCTCTTTTCGTTAAGGAGATATTGCAAAGCATTTGGAAAAAATGTCAACGCGGTTTTCTCTAAGGCGGAATAAGCTGGGGCCGATTTTTCAACGTTATCTTGTTCACACAATGCCTACAAGTCTAAATCTGCATTTTCAGCATTCCAGCTCTTTTCGTTAAGGAGATATTGCAAAGCATTTGGAAAAAATGTCAACGCGGTTTTCTCTAAGGCGGAATAAGCTGGGGCCGATTTTTCAACGTTATCTTGTTCACACAATGCCTACAAGTCTAAATCTGCATTTTCAGCCTTCTAGCTCTTTTCGTTAAGGAGATATTGCAAAGCATTTGGAAAAAATGTCAACGCGGTTTTCTCTAAGGCGGAATAAGCTGGGGCCGATTTTTCAACGTTATCTTGTTCACACAATGCCTACAAGTCTAAATCTGCATTTTCAGCCTTCTATCTCTTTTCGTTAAGGAGATATTGCAAAGCATTTGGAAAAAATGTCAACGCGGTTTTCTCTAAGGCGGAATAAGCTGGGGCCGATTTTTCAACGTTATCTTGTTCACACAATGCCTACAAGTCTAAATCTGCATTTTCAGCCTTCTAGCTCTTTTCGTTAAGGAGATATTGCAAAGCATTTGGAAAAAATGTCAACGCGGTTTTCTCTAAGGCGGAATAAGCTGGGGCCGATTTTTCAACGTTATCTTGTTCACACAATGCCTACAAGTCTAAATCTGCATTTTCAGCCTTCTAGCTCTTTTCGTTAAGGAGATATTGCAAAGCATTTGGAAAAAATGTCAACGCGGTTTTCTCTAAGGCGGAATAAGCTGGGGCCGATTTTTCAACGTTATCTTGTTCACACAATGCCTACAAGTCTAAATCTGCATTTTCAGCCTTCTAGCTCTTTTCGTTAAGGAGATATTGCAAAGCATTTGGAAAAAATGTCAACGCGGTTTTCTCTAAGGCGGAATAAGCTGGGGCCGATTTTTCAACGTTATCTTGTTCACACAATGCCTACAAGTCTAAATCTGCATTTTCAGCCTTCTAGCTCTTTTCGTTAAGGAGATATTGCAAAGCATTTGGAAAAAATGTCAACGCGGTTTTCTCTAAGGCGGAATAAGCTGGGGCCGATTTTTCAACGTTATCTTGTTCACACAATGCCTACAAGTCTAAATCTGCATTTTCAGCCTTCTAGCTCTTTTCGTTAAGGAGATATTGCAAAGCATTTGGAAAAAATGTCAACGCGGTTTTCTCTAAGGCGGAATAAGCTGGGGCCGATTTTTCAACGTTATCTTGTTCACACAATGCCTACAAGTCTAAATCTGCATTTTCAGCCTTCCAGCTCTTTTCGTTAAGGAGATATTGCAAAGCATTTGGAAAAAATGTCAACGCGGTTTTCTCTAAGGCGGAATAAGCTGGGGCCGATTTTTCAACGCTATCTTGTTCACACAATGCCTACAAGTCTAAATCTGCATTTTCAGCCTTCCAGCTCTTTTCGTTAAGGAGATATTGCAAAGCATTTGGAAAAAAATGTCAACGCGGTTTTCTCTAAGGCGGAATAAGCTGGGGCCGATTTTTCAACGTTATCTTGTTCACACAATGCCTACAAGTCTAAATCTGCATTTTCAGCCTTCCAGCTCTTTTCGTTAAGGAGATATTGCAAAGCATTTGGAAAAAATGTCAACGCGGTTTTCTCTAAGGCGGAATAAGCTGGGGCCGATTTTTCAACGCTATCTTGTTCACACAATGCCTACAAGTCTAAATCTGCATTTTCAGCCTTCCAGCTCTTTTCGTTAAGGAGATATTGCAAAGCATTTGGAAAAAATGTCAACGCGGTTTTCTCTAAGGCGGAATAAGCTGGGGCCGATTTTTCAACGTTATCTTGTTCACACAATGCCTACAAGTCTAGATCTGCATTTTCAGCCTTCTAGCTCTTTTCGTTAAGGAGATATTGCAAAGCATTTGGAAAAAATGTCAACGCGGTTTTCTCTAAGGCGGAATAAGCTGGGGCCGATTTTTCAACGTTATCTTGTTCACACAATGCCTACAAGTCTAAATCTGCATTTTCAGCCTTCTAGCTCTTTTCGTTAAGGAGATATTGCAAAGCATTTGGAAAAAATGTCAACGCGGTTTTCTCTAAGGCGGAATAAGCTGGGGCCGATTTTTCAACGTTATCTTGTTCACACAATGCCTACAAGTCTAAATCTGCATTTTCAGCATTCCAGCTCTTTTCGTTAAGGAGATATTGCAAAGCATTTGGAAAAAATGTCAACGCGGTTTTCTCTAAGGCGGAATAAGCTGGGGCCGATTTTTCAACGTTATCTTGTTCACACAATGCCTACAAGTCTAAATCTGCATTTTCAGCCTTCTAGCTCTTTTCGTTAAGGAGATATTGCAAAGCATTTGGAAAAAATGTCAACGCGGTTTTCTCTAAGGCGGAATAAGCTGGGGCCGATTTTTCAACGTTATCTTGTTCACACAATGCCTACAAGTCTAAATCTGCATTTTCAGCCTTCTAGCTCTTTTCGTTAAGGAGATATTGCAAAGCATTTGGAAAAAATGTCAACGCGGTTTTCTCTAAGGCGGAATAAGCTGGGGCCGATTTTTCAACGTTATCTTGTTCACACAATGCCTACAAGTCTAAATCTGCATTTTCAGCCTTCTAGCTCTTTTCGTTAAGGAGATATTGCAAAGCATTTGGAAAAAATGTCAACGCGGTTTTCTCTAAGGCGGAATAAGCTGGGGCCGATTTTTCAACGTTATCTTGTTCACACAATGCCTACAAGTCTAAATCTGCATTTTCAGCCTTCTAGCTCTTTTCGTTAAGGAGATATTGCAAAGCATTTGGAAAAAATGTCAACGCGGTTTTCTCTAAGGCGGAATAAGCTGGGGCCGATTTTTCAACGTTATCTTGTTCACACAATGCCTACAAGTCTAAATCTGCATTTTCAGCCTTCCAGCTCTTTTCGTTAAGGAGATATTGCAAAGCATTTGGAAAAAATGTCAACGCGGTTTTCTCTAAGGTGGAATAAGCTGGGGCCGATTTTTCAACGTTATCTTGTTCACACAATGCCTACAAGTCTAAATCTGCATTTTCAGCCTTCCAGCTCTTTTCGTTAAGGAGATATTGCAAAGCATTTGGAAAAAATGTCAACGCGGTTTTCTCTAAGGCGGAATAAGCTGGGGCCGATTTTTCAACGTTATCTTGTTCACACAATGCCTACAAGTCTAAATCTGCATTTTCAGCCTTCTAGCTCTTTTCGTTAAGGAGATATTGCAAAGCATTTGGAAAAAATGTCAACGCGGTTTTCTCTAAGGCGGAATAAGCTGGGGCCGATTTTTCAACGTTATCTTGTTCACACAATGCCTACAAGTCTAAATCTGCATTTTCAGCCTTCCAGCTCTTTTCGTTAAGGAGATATTGCAAAGCATTTGGAAAAAATGTCAACGCGGTTTTCTCTAAGGCGGAATAAGCTGGGGCCGATTTTTCAACGTTATCTTGTTCACACAATGCCTACAAGTCTAAATCTGCATTTTCAGCCTTCTAGCTCTTTTCGTTAAGGAGATATTGCAAAGCATTTGGAAAAAATGTCAACGCGGTTTTCTCTAAGGCGGAATAAGCTGGGGCCGATTTTTCAACGTTATCTTGTTCACACAATGCCTACAAGTCTAAATCTGCATTTTCAGCCTTCTAGCTCTTTTCGTTAAGGAGATATTGCAAAGCATTTGGAAAAAATGTCAACGCGGTTTTCTCTAAGGCGGAATAAGCTGGGGCCGATTTTTCAACGTTATCTTGTTCACACAATGCCTACAAGTCTAAATCTGCATTTTCAGCCTTCCAGCTCTTTTCGTTAAGGAGATATTGCAAAGCATTTGGAAAAAATGTCAACGCGGTTTTCTCTAAGGCGGAATAAGCTGGGGCCGATTTTTCAACGCTATCTTGTTCACACAATGCCTACAAGTCTAAATCTGCATTTTCAGCCTTCCAGCTCTTTTCGTTAAGGAGATATTGCAAAGCATTTGGAAAAAATGTCAACGCGGTTTTCTCTAAGGCGGAATAAGTTGGGGCCGATTTTTCAACGTTATCTTGTTCACACAATGCCTACAAGTCTAGATCTGCATTTTCAGCCTTCTAGCTCTTTTCGTTAAGGAGATATTGCAAAGCATTTGGAAAAAATGTCAACGCGGTTTTCTCTAAGGCGGAATAAGCTGGGGCCGATTTTTCAAACGTTATCTTGTTCACACAATGCCTACAAGTCTAAATCTGCATTTTCAGCCTTCTAGCTCTTTTCGTTAAGGAGATATTGCAAAGCATTTGGAAAAAATGTCAACGCGGTTTTCTCTAAGGCGGAATAAGCTGGGGCCGATTTTTCAACGTTATCTTGTTCACACAATGCCTACAAGTCTAAATCTGCATTTTCAGCATTCCAGCTCTTTTCGTTAAGGAGATATTGCAAAGCATTTGGAAAAAATGTCAACGCGGTTTTCTCTAAGGCGGAATAAGCTGGGGCCGATTTTTCAACGTTATCTTGTTCACACAATGCCTACAAGTCTAAATCTGCATTTTCAGCCTTCTAGCTCTTTTCGTTAAGGAGATATTGCAAAGCATTTGGAAAAAATGTCAACGCGGTTTTCTCTAAGGCGGAATAAGCTGGGGCCGATTTTTCAACGTTATCTTGTTCACACAATGCCTACAAGTCTAAATCTGCATTTTCAGCCTTCTAGCTCTTTTCGTTAAGGAGATATTGCAAAGCATTTGGAAAAAATGTCAACGCGGTTTTCTCTAAGGCGGAATAAGCTGGGGCCGATTTTTCAACGTTATCTTGTTCACACAATGCCTACAAGTCTAAATCTGCATTTTCAGCCTTCTAGCTCTTTTCGTTAAGGAGATATTGCAAAGCATTTGGAAAAAATGTCAACGCGGTTTTCTCTAAGGCGGAATAAGCTGGGGCCGATTTTTCAACGTTATCTTGTTCACACAATGCCTACAAGTCTAAATCTGCATTTTCAGCCTTCTAGCTCTTTTCGTTAAGGAGATATTGCAAAGCATTTGGAAAAAATGTCAACGCGGTTTTCTCTAAGGCGGAATAAGCTGGGGCCGATTTTTCAACGTTATCTTGTTCACACAATGCCTACAAGTCTAAATCTGCATTTTCAGCCTTCTAGCTCTTTTCGTTAAGGAGATATTGCAAAGCATTTGGAAAAAATGTCAACGCGGTTTTCTCTAAGGCGGAATAAGCTGGGGCCGATTTTTCAACGTTATCTTGTTCACACAATGCCTACAAGTCTAAATCTGCATTTTCAGCCTTCCAGCTCTTTTCGTTAAGGAGATATTGCAAAGCATTTGGAAAAAATGTCAACGCGGTTTTCTCTAAGGCGGAATAAGCTGGGGCCGATTTTTCAACGTTATCTTGTTCACACAATGCCTACAAGTCTAAATCTGCATTTTCAGCCTTCTAGCTCTTTTCGTTAAGGAGATATTGCAAAGCATTTGGAAAAAATGTCAACGCGGTTTTCTCTAAGGCGGAATAAGCTGGGGCCGATTTTTCAACGTTATCTTGTTCACACAATGCCTACAAGTCTAAATCTGCATTTTCAGCCTTCTAGCTCTTTTCGTTAAGGAGATATTGCAAAGCATTTGGAAAAAATGTCAACGCGGTTTTCTCTAAGGCGGAATAAGCTGGGGCCGATTTTTCAACGTTATCTTGTTCACACAATGCCTACAAGTCTAAATCTGCATTTTCAGCCTTCTAGCTCTTTTCGTTAAGGAGATATTGCAAAGCATTTGGAAAAAATGTCAACGCGGTTTTCTCTAAGGCGGAATAAGCTGGGGCCGATTTTTCAACGTTATCTTGTTCACACAATGCCTACAAGTCTAAATCTGCATTTTCAGCCTTCTAGCTCTTTTCGTTAAGGAGATATTGCAAAGCATTTGGAAAAAATGTCAACGCGGTTTTCTCTAAGGCGGAATAAGCTGGGGCCGATTTTTCAACGTTATCTTGTTCACACAATGCCTACAAGTCTAAATCTGCATTTTCAGCCTTCCAGCTCTTTTCGTTAAGGAGATATTGCAAAGCATTTGGAAAAAATGTCAACGCGGTTTTCTCTAAGGTGGAATAAGCTGGGGCCGATTTTTCAACGTTATCTTGTTCACACAATGCCTACAAGTCTAAATCTGCATTTTCAGCCTTCCAGCTCTTTTCGTTAAGGAGATATTGCAAAGCATTTGGAAAAAATGTCAACGCGGTTTTCTCTAAGGCGGAATAAGCTGGGGCCGATTTTTCAACGTTATCTTGTTCACACAATGCCTACAAGTCTAAATCTGCATTTTCAGCCTTCTAGCTCTTTTCGTTAAGGAGATATTGCAAAGCATTTGGAAAAAATGTCAACGCGGTTTTCTCTAAGGCGGAATAAGCTGGGGCCGATTTTTCAACGTTATCTTGTTCACACAATGCCTACAAGTCTAAATCTGCATTTTCAGCCTTCTAGCTCTTTTCGTTAAGGAGATATTGCAAAGCATTTGGAAAAAATGTCAACGCGGTTTTCTCTAAGGCGGAATAAGCTGGGGCCGATTTTTCAACGTTATCTTGTTCACACAATGCCTACAAGTCTAAATCTGCATTTTCAGCCTTCTAGCTCTTTTCGTTAAGGAGATATTGCAAAGCATTTGGAAAAAATGTCAACGCGGTTTTCTCTAAGGCGGAATAAGCTGGGGCCGATTTTTCAACGTTATCTTGTTCACACAATGCCTACAAGTCTAAATCTGCATTTTCAGCCTTCTAGCTCTTTTCGTTAAGGAGATATTGCAAAGCATTTGGAAAAAATGTCAACGCGGTTTTCTCTAAGGCGGAATAAGCTGGGGCCGATTTTTCAACGTTATCTTGTTCACACAATGCCTACAAGTCTAAATCTGCATTTTCAGCCTTCCAGCTCTTTTCGTTAAGGAGATATTGCAAAGCATTTGGAAAAAATGTCAACGCGGTTTTCTCTAAGGCGGAATAAGCTGGGGCCGATTTTTCAACGCTATCTTGTTCACACAATGCCTACAAGTCTAAATCTGCATTTTCAGCCTTCCAGCTCTTTTCGTTAAGGAGATATTGCAAAGCATTTGGAAAAAATGTCAACGCGGTTTTCTCTAAGGCGGAATAAGCTGGGGCCGATTTTTCAACGTTATCTTGTTCACACAATGCCTACAAGTCTAGATCTGCATTTTCAGCCTTCTTTTTGTATTTTTTTTATTGTTTTCATGTTTTAAAATACAAAGTACAATACAACCAATTAACAACCAAATTAATAACAAACAAACAAACATAAGTTTCCACTTTTTGCAAGTATAAATACATAGTATGCACAGCCTGGCTAATACAGTCCTAAACCATTTTCACTCCAAAAAAAAAAAAAAAAAAAAAAAAAAAAAAAAAAAATTTGTGATTTATACTTAGTATAATCCCCCCCCCCTTCCTCCCTTCCCTTACCTTAATTTACTTACTATAATCATTTGTGCCGTGCAGATATAGTGCTTTTATCAGCTAGTCTTCCTTTTATTTACATAGACTAGTTACATTTGCTATGTGTCAAATTTACGTGCCCCTGTGTAGTCGTTTATTTTCCCCCCTCCCTCTTACCATCCCTTTCTATTCTTCCCTTATCCCATTGTGTATGGGACCTTTAAGCCAAGGCTCTATATAACATTATTCCTCAATAGTACACAGTGGAATTACAAACAAAAGGAGAAGGAAAAAAAAAAAAAAAAAAAAAAAAAAAAAAAAGGTTTAATTGACAAATAAAATTTTAGTTTGTTCGCCATCCTAACCGCCCTCATCTATTATCAATTTACATTTTATTTATTTTGCTTATATCTTCTTTTCTTTTCTTATCCTTTTTTCCTCTTTCTTCCCTCTTTCTTCCTTCCATTTTTGCTTAAATATGTGCATTAGCCCAGGTTCAATAACAGCAATCATTAATTTTTAATTTTAGTCATATACAGATTTCAATGTTATCTTATCAATACCTTATCCTTCTTCTATCTAAGCTCACTACTTTCCACCTCCCTGCTTAATCTTGATGTACACCATCTATCCCACTTTTCCTGATATTTATGGATGGCACCACGAATTTTAAACATATGCCGTTCATGTCGAGCGACCTCGTTAACCAACGCTCTCCATTTATATATATTAGGAGTGTCTGCGGAGAACCATACTCTCGCTATTATTACTTTGGCTAGTGTGGTAAGACATAGTACATATTCATACACATTTAATGAGTGTGAATTTTTCAAGTCTACCGCAAATAGACAAATTATTGGATTAATAATGGGAAGTGAGTTATCGGAGTTAATAAACGGAGTTGTGAGTTGTATATCTCTCCACACGGCCTCCCAGAAACCATATACGCTCGAGCATTCCCATAACATATGCCAGAACCCCGCGTTGTCGCTCCCACACCTCGGGCAGTTGGAGTTATCCGTAAAACCTACCCGCCGGAGAAATACCGGCGTCCTATAGGCTCTATGGAGGATATAAAAAAAAATTTGCCTAAATCTAATGCACGGAGTAGTATGCCTTATTGATCCTAGTATTTGTTCCCATTGTTCATTAGAGAGAGATCCCAGATCTATTTCCCATTTCAACCGGAGCTTGGCAAATTGATCCGGGATAACCTCTTGATTAATTAATTCGTATATTTTAGACATTTTTCCTCTCTGTCCTAGTTTAAGCAAAACCTTTTTTATGGTTGCATCACAAAACTCCGGTGGGCCCTGTGGAAACTGAGCTTCTACTGCGTGTCTTAATTGGAAATACCTATATAGATTATTGTTTGATATTCCATGACTCTCCTTCAGTTGTTGGAAAGATCTAAACACTCCTTGGCTATATATCTGGCCTATCGAGACCAGGCCTTTCATAATCCAAATATTATCCTTCGATATTTTTAGCAATTCTGGATACCTGGAATTAAAGCATTTTCAGCCTTCTAGCTCTTTTCGTTAAGGAGATATTGCAAAGCATTTGGAAAAAATGTCAACGCGGTTTTCTCTAAGGCGGAATAAGCTGGGGCCGATTTTTCAACGTTATCTTGTTCACACAATGCCTACAAGTCTAAATCTGCATTTTCAGCCTTCTAGCTCTTTTCGTTAAGGAGATATTGCAAAGCATTTGGAAAAAATGTCAACGCGGTTTTCTCTAAGGCGGAATAAGCTGGGGCCGATTTTTCAACGTTATCTTGTTCACACAATGCCTACAAGTCTAAATCTGCATTTTCAGCATTCCAGCTCTTTTCGTTAAGGAGATATTGCAAAGCATTTGGAAAAAATGTCAACGCGGTTTTCTCTAAGGCGGAATAAGCTGGGGCCGATTTTTCAACGTTATCTTGTTCACACAATGCCTACAAGTCTAAATCTGCATTTTCAGCCTTCTAGCTCTTTTCGTTAAGGAGATATTGCAAAGCATTTGGAAAAAATGTCAACGCGGTTTTCTCTAAGGCGGAATAAGCTGGGGCCGATTTTTCAACGTTATCTTGTTCACACAATGCCTACAAGTCTAAATCTGCATTTTCAGCCTTCTAGCTCTTTTCGTTAAGGAGATATTGCAAAGCATTTGGAAAAAATGTCAACGCGGTTTTCTCTAAGGCGGAATAAGCTGGGGCCGATTTTTCAACGTTATCTTGTTCACACAATGCCTACAAGTCTAAATCTGCATTTTCAGCCTTCTAGCTCTTTTCGTTAAGGAGATATTGCAAAGCATTTGGAAAAAATGTCAACGCGGTTTTCTCTAAGGCGGAATAAGCTGGGGCCGATTTTTCAACGTTATCTTGTTCACACAATGCCTACAAGTCTAAATCTGCATTTTCAGCCTTCTAGCTCTTTTCGTTAAGGAGATATTGCAAAGCATTTGGAAAAAATGTCAACGCGGTTTTCTCTAAGGCGGAATAAGCTGGGGCCGATTTTTCAACGTTATCTTGTTCACACAATGCCTACAAGTCTAAATCTGCATTTTCAGCCTTCTAGCTCTTTTCGTTAAGGAGATATTGCAAAGCATTTGGAAAAAATGTCAACGCGGTTTTCTCTAAGGCGGAATAAGCTGGGGCCGATTTTTCAACGTTATCTTGTTCACACAATGCCTACAAGTCTAAATCTGCATTTTCAGCCTTCCAGCTCTTTTCGTTAAGGAGATATTGCAAAGCATTTGGAAAAAATGTCAACGCGGTTTTCTCTAAGGTGGAATAAGCTGGGGCCGATTTTTCAACGTTATCTTGTTCACACAATGCCTACAAGTCTAAATCTGCATTTTCAGCCTTCCAGCTCTTTTCGTTAAGGAGATATTGCAAAGCATTTGGAAAAAATGTCAACGCGGTTTTCTCTAAGGCGGAATAAGCTGGGGCCGATTTTTCAACGTTATCTTGTTCACACAATGCCTACAAGTCTAAATCTGCATTTTCAGCCTTCTAGCTCTTTTCGTTAAGGAGATATTGCAAAGCATTTGGAAAAAATGTCAACGCGGTTTTCTCTAAGGCGGAATAAGCTGGGGCCGATTTTTCAACGTTATCTTGTTCACACAATGCCTACAAGTCTAAATCTGCATTTTCAGCCTTCTAGCTCTTTTCGTTAAGGAGATATTGCAAAGCATTTGGAAAAAATGTCAACGCGGTTTTCTCTAAGGCGGAATAAGCTGGGGCCGATTTTTCAACGTTATCTTGTTCACACAATGCCTACAAGTCTAAATCTGCATTTTCAGCCTTCTAGCTCTTTTCGTTAAGGAGATATTGCAAAGCATTTGGAAAAAATGTCAACGCGGTTTTCTCTAAGGCGGAATAAGCTGGGGCCGATTTTTCAACGTTATCTTGTTCACACAATGCCTACAAGTCTAAATCTGCATTTTCAGCCTTCTAGCTCTTTTCGTTAAGGAGATATTGCAAAGCATTTGGAAAAAATGTCAACGCGGTTTTCTCTAAGGCGGAATAAGCTGGGGCCGATTTTTCAACGTTATCTTGTTCACACAATGCCTACAAGTCTAAATCTGCATTTTCAGCCTTCCAGCTCTTTTCGTTAAGGAGATATTGCAAAGCATTTGGAAAAAATGTCAACGCGGTTTTCTCTAAGGCGGAATAAGCTGGGGCCGATTTTTCAACGCTATCTTGTTCACACAATGCCTACAAGTCTAAATCTGCATTTTCAGCCTTCCAGCTCTTTTCGTTAAGGAGATATTGCAAAGCATTTGGAAAAAATGTCAACGCGGTTTTCTCTAAGGCGGAATAAGCTGGGGCCGATTTTTCAACGTTATCTTGTTCACACAATGCCTACAAGTCTAGATCTGCATTTTCAGCCTTCTAGCTCTTTTCGTTAAGGAGATATTGCAAAGCATTTGGAAAAAATGTCAACGCGGTTTTCTCTAAGGCGGAATAAGCTGGGGCCGATTTTTCAACGTTATCTTGTTCACACAATGCCTACAAGTCTAAATCTGCATTTTCAGCCTTCTAGCTCTTTTCGTTAAGGAGATATTGCAAAGCATTTGGAAAAAATGTCAACGCGGTTTTCTCTAAGGCGGAATAAGCTGGGGCCGATTTTTCAACGTTATCTTGTTCACACAATGCCTACAAGTCTAAATCTGCATTTTCAGCATTCCAGCTCTTTTCGTTAAGGAGATATTGCAAAGCATTTGGAAAAAATGTCAACGCGGTTTTCTCTAAGGCGGAATAAGCTGGGGCCGATTTTTCAACGTTATCTTGTTCACACAATGCCTACAAGTCTAAATCTGCATTTTCAGCCTTCTAGCTCTTTTCGTTAAGGAGATATTGCAAAGCATTTGGAAAAAATGTCAACGCGGTTTTCTCTAAGGCGGAATAAGCTGGGGCCGATTTTTCAACGTTATCTTGTTCACACAATGCCTACAAGTCTAAATCTGCATTTTCAGCCTTCTAGCTCTTTTCGTTAAGGAGATATTGCAAAGCATTTGGAAAAAATGTCAACGCGGTTTTCTCTAAGGCGGAATAAGCTGGGGCCGATTTTTCAACGTTATCTTGTTCACACAATGCCTACAAGTCTAAATCTGCATTTTCAGCCTTCTAGCTCTTTTCGTTAAGGAGATATTGCAAAGCATTTGGAAAAAATGTCAACGCGGTTTTCTCTAAGGCGGAATAAGCTGGGGCCGATTTTTCAACGTTATCTTGTTCACACAATGCCTACAAGTCTAAATCTGCATTTTCAGCCTTCTAGCTCTTTTCGTTAAGGAGATATTGCAAAGCATTTGGAAAAAATGTCAACGCGGTTTTCTCTAAGGCGGAATAAGCTGGGGCCGATTTTTCAACGTTATCTTGTTCACACAATGCCTACAAGTCTAAATCTGCATTTTCAGCCTTCTAGCTCTTTTCGTTAAGGAGATATTGCAAAGCATTTGGAAAAAATGTCAACGCGGTTTTCTCTAAGGCGGAATAAGCTGGGGCCGATTTTTCAACGTTATCTTGTTCACACAATGCCTACAAGTCTAAATCTGCATTTTCAGCCTTCTAGCTCTTTTCGTTAAGGAGATATTGCAAAGCATTTGGAAAAAATGTCAACGCGGTTTTCTCTAAGGCGGAATAAGCTGGGGCCGATTTTTCAACGTTATCTTGTTCACACAATGCCTACAAGTCTAAATCTGCATTTTCAGCCTTCCAGCTCTTTTCGTTAAGGAGATATTGCAAAGCATTTGGAAAAAATGTCAACGCGGTTTTCTCTAAGGCGGAATAAGCTGGGGCCGATTTTTCAACGCTATCTTGTTCACACAATGCCTACAAGTCTAAATCTGCATTTTCAGCCTTCCAGCTCTTTTCGTTAAGGAGATATTGCAAAGCATTTGGAAAAAATGTCAACGCGGTTTTCTCTAAGGCGGAATAAGCTGGGGCCGATTTTTCAACGTTATCTTGTTCACACAATGCCTACAAGTCTAGATCTGCATTTTCAGCCTTCTAGCTCTTTTCGTTAAGGAGATATTGCAAAGCATTTGGAAAAAATGTCAACGCGGTTTTCTCTAAGGCGGAATAAGCTGGGGCCGATTTTTCAACGTTATCTTGTTCACACAATGCCTACAAGTCTAAATCTGCATTTTCAGCCTTCTAGCTCTTTTCGTTAAGGAGATATTGCAAAGCATTTGGAAAAAATGTCAACGCGGTTTTCTCTAAGGCGGAATAAGCTGGGGCCGATTTTTCAACGTTATCTTGTTCACACAATGCCTACAAGTCTAAATCTGCATTTTCAGCATTCCAGCTCTTTTCGTTAAGGAGATATTGCAAAGCATTTGGAAAAAATGTCAACGCGGTTTTCTCTAAGGCGGAATAAGCTGGGGCCGATTTTTCAACGTTATCTTGTTCACACAATGCCTACAAGTCTAAATCTGCATTTTCAGCCTTCTAGCTCTTTTCGTTAAGGAGATATTGCAAAGCATTTGGAAAAAATGTCAACGCGGTTTTCTCTAAGGCGGAATAAGCTGGGGCCGATTTTTCAACGTTATCTTGTTCACACAATGCCTACAAGTCTAAATCTGCATTTTCAGCCTTCTAGCTCTTTTCGTTAAGGAGATATTGCAAAGCATTTGGAAAAAATGTCAACGCGGTTTTCTCTAAGGCGGAATAAGCTGGGGCCGATTTTTCAACGTTATCTTGTTCACACAATGCCTACAAGTCTAAATCTGCATTTTCAGCCTTCTAGCTCTTTTCGTTAAGGAGATATTGCAAAGCATTTGGAAAAAATGTCAACGCGGTTTTCTCTAAGGCGGAATAAGCTGGGGCCGATTTTTCAACGTTATCTTGTTCACACAATGCCTACAAGTCTAAATCTGCATTTTCAGCCTTCTAGCTCTTTTCGTTAAGGAGATATTGCAAAGCATTTGGAAAAAATGTCAACGCGGTTTTCTCTAAGGCGGAATAAGCTGGGGCCGATTTTTCAACGTTATCTTGTTCACACAATGCCTACAAGTCTAAATCTGCATTTTCAGCCTTCTAGCTCTTTTCGTTAAGGAGATATTGCAAAGCATTTGGAAAAAATGTCAACGCGGTTTTCTCTAAGGCGGAATAAGCTGGGGCCGATTTTTCAACGTTATCTTGTTCACACAATGCCTACAAGTCTAAATCTGCATTTTCAGCCTTCCAGCTCTTTTCGTTAAGGAGATATTGCAAAGCATTTGGAAAAAATGTCAACGCGGTTTTCTCTAAGGTGGAATAAGCTGGGGCCGATTTTTCAACGTTATCTTGTTCACACAATGCCTACAAGTCTAAATCTGCATTTTCAGCCTTCCAGCTCTTTTCGTTAAGGAGATATTGCAAAGCATTTGGAAAAAATGTCAACGCGGTTTTCTCTAAGGCGGAATAAGCTGGGGCCGATTTTTCAACGTTATCTTGTTCACACAATGCCTACAAGTCTAAATCTGCATTTTCAGCCTTCTAGCTCTTTTCGTTAAGGAGATATTGCAAAGCATTTGGAAAAAATGTCAACGCGGTTTTCTCTAAGGCGGAATAAGCTGGGGCCGATTTTTCAACGTTATCTTGTTCACACAATGCCTACAAGTCTAAATCTGCATTTTCAGCCTTCTAGCTCTTTTCGTTAAGGAGATATTGCAAAGCATTTGGAAAAAATGTCAACGCGGTTTTCTCTAAGGCGGAATAAGCTGGGGCCGATTTTTCAACGTTATCTTGTTCACACAATGCCTACAAGTCTAAATCTGCATTTTCAGCCTTCTAGCTCTTTTCGTTAAGGAGATATTGCAAAGCATTTGGAAAAAATGTCAACGCGGTTTTCTCTAAGGCGGAATAAGCTGGGGCCGATTTTTCAACGTTATCTTGTTCACACAATGCCTACAAGTCTAAATCTGCATTTTCAGCCTTCTAGCTCTTTTCGTTAAGGAGATATTGCAAAGCATTTGGAAAAAATGTCAACGCGGTTTTCTCTAAGGCGGAATAAGCTGGGGCCGATTTTTCAACGTTATCTTGTTCACACAATGCCTACAAGTCTAAATCTGCATTTTCAGCCTTCCAGCTCTTTTCGTTAAGGAGATATTGCAAAGCATTTGGAAAAAATGTCAACGCGGTTTTCTCTAAGGCGGAATAAGCTGGGGCCGATTTTTCAACGCTATCTTGTTCACACAATGCCTACAAGTCTAAATCTGCATTTTCAGCCTTCCAGCTCTTTTCGTTAAGGAGATATTGCAAAGCATTTGGAAAAAATGTCAACGCGGTTTTCTCTAAGGCGGAATAAGCTGGGGACGATTTTTCAACGTTATCTTGTTCACACAATGCCTACAAGTCTAGATCTGCATTTTCAGCCTTCTAGCTCTTTTCGTTAAGGAGATATTGCAAAGCATTTGGAAAAAATGTCAACGCGGTTTTCTCTAAGGCGGAATAAGCTGGGGCCGATTTTTCAACGTTATCTTGTTCACACAATGCCTACAAGTCTAAATCTGCATTTTCAGCCTTCTAGCTCTTTTCGTTAAGGAGATATTGCAAAGCATTTGGAAAAAATGTCAACGCGGTTTTCTCTAAGGCGGAATAAGCTGGGGCCGATTTTTCAACGTTATCTTGTTCACACAATGCCTACAAGTCTAAATCTGCATTTTCAGCATTCCAGCTCTTTTCGTTAAGGAGATATTGCAAAGCATTTGGAAAAAATGTCAACGCGGTTTTCTCTAAGGCGGAATAAGCTGGGGCCGATTTTTCAACGTTATCTTGTTCACACAATGCCTACAAGTCTAAATCTGCATTTTCAGCCTTCTAGCTCTTTTCGTTAAGGAGATATTGCAAAGCATTTGGAAAAAATGTCAACGCGGTTTTCTCTAAGGCGGAATAAGCTGGGGCCGATTTTTCAACGTTATCTTGTTCACACAATGCCTACAAGTCTAAATCTGCATTTTCAGCCTTCTATCTCTTTTCGTTAAGGAGATATTGCAAAGCATTTGGAAAAAATGTCAACGCGGTTTTCTCTAAGGCGGAATAAGCTGGGGCCGATTTTTCAACGTTATCTTGTTCACACAATGCCTACAAGTCTAAATCTGCATTTTCAGCCTTCTAGCTCTTTTCGTTAAGGAGATATTGCAAAGCATTTGGAAAAAATGTCAACGCGGTTTTCTCTAAGGCGGAATAAGCTGGGGCCGATTTTTCAACGTTATCTTGTTCACACAATGCCTACAAGTCTAAATCTGCATTTTCAGCCTTCTAGCTCTTTTCGTTAAGGAGATATTGCAAAGCATTTGGAAAAAATGTCAACGCGGTTTTCTCTAAGGCGGAATAAGCTGGGGCCGATTTTTCAACGTTATCTTGTTCACACAATGCCTACAAGTCTAAATCTGCATTTTCAGCCTTCTAGCTCTTTTCGTTAAGGAGATATTGCAAAGCATTTGGAAAAAATGTCAACGCGGTTTTCTCTAAGGCGGAATAAGCTGGGGCCGATTTTTCAACGTTATCTTGTTCACACAATGCCTACAAGTCTAAATCTGCATTTTCAGCCTTCTAGCTCTTTTCGTTAAGGAGATATTGCAAAGCATTTGGAAAAAATGTCAACGCGGTTTTCTCTAAGGCGGAATAAGCTGGGGCCGATTTTTCAACGTTATCTTGTTCACACAATGCCTACAAGTCTAAATCTGCATTTTCAGCCTTCTAGCTCTTTTCGTTAAGGAGATATTGCAAAGCATTTGGAAAAAATGTCAACGCGGTTTTCTCTAAGGCGGAATAAGCTGGGGCCGATTTTTCAACGTTATCTTGTTCACACAATGCCTACAAGTCTAAATCTGCATTTTCAGCCTTCCAGCTCTTTTCGTTAAGGAGATATTGCAAAGCATTTGGAAAAAATGTCAACGCGGTTTTCTCTAAGGCGGAATAAGCTGGGGCCGATTTTTCAACGCTATCTTGTTCACACAATGCCTACAAGTCTAAATCTGCATTTTCAGCCTTCCAGCTCTTTTCGTTAAGGAGATATTGCAAAGCATTTGGAAAAAATGTCAACGCGGTTTTCTCTAAGGCGGAATAAGCTGGGGCCGATTTTTCAACGTTATCTTGTTCACACAATGCCTACAAGTCTAGATCTGCATTTTCAGCCTTCTAGCTCTTTTCGTTAAGGAGATATTGCAAAGCATTTGGAAAAAATGTCAACGCGGTTTTCTCTAAGGCGGAATAAGCTGGGGCCGATTTTTCAACGTTATCTTGTTCACACAATGCCTACAAGTCTAAATCTGCATTTTCAGCCTTCTAGCTCTTTTCGTTAAGGAGATATTGCAAAGCATTTGGAAAAAATGTCAACGCGGTTTTCTCTAAGGCGGAATAAGCTGGGGCCGATTTTTCAACGTTATCTTGTTCACACAATGCCTACAAGTCTAAATCTGCATTTTCAGCATTCCAGCTCTTTTCGTTAAGGAGATATTGCAAAGCATTTGGAAAAAATGTCAACGCGGTTTTCTCTAAGGCGGAATAAGCTGGGGCCGATTTTTCAACGTTATCTTGTTCACACAATGCCTACAAGTCTAAATCTGCATTTTCAGCCTTCTAGCTCTTTTCGTTAAGGAGATATTGCAAAGCATTTGGAAAAAATGTCAACGCGGTTTTCTCTAAGGCGGAATAAGCTGGGGCCGATTTTTCAACGTTATCTTGTTCACACAATGCCTACAAGTCTAAATCTGCATTTTCAGCCTTCTAGCTCTTTTCGTTAAGGAGATATTGCAAAGCATTTGGAAAAAATGTCAACGCGGTTTTCTCTAAGGCGGAATAAGCTGGGGCCGATTTTTCAACGTTATCTTGTTCACACAATGCCTACAAGTCTAAATCTGCATTTTCAGCCTTCTAGCTCTTTTCGTTAAGGAGATATTGCAAAGCATTTGGAAAAAATGTCAACGCGGTTTTCTCTAAGGCGGAATAAGCTGGGGCCGATTTTTCAACGTTATCTTGTTCACACAATGCCTACAAGTCTAAATCTGCATTTTCAGCCTTCTAGCTCTTTTCGTTAAGGAGATATTGCAAAGCATTTGGAAAAAATGTCAACGCGGTTTTCTCTAAGGCGGAATAAGCTGGGGCCGATTTTTCAACGTTATCTTGTTCACACAATGCCTACAAGTCTAAATCTGCATTTTCAGCCTTCCAGCTCTTTTCGTTAAGGAGATATTGCAAAGCATTTGGAAAAAATGTCAACGCGGTTTTCTCTAAGGTGGAATAAGCTGGGGCCGATTTTTCAACGTTATCTTGTTCACACAATGCCTACAAGTCTAAATCTGCATTTTCAGCCTTCCAGCTCTTTTCGTTAAGGAGATATTGCAAAGCATTTGGAAAAAATGTCAACGCGGTTTTCTCTAAGGCGGAATAAGCTGGGGCCGATTTTTCAACGTTATCTTGTTCACACAATGCCTACAAGTCTAAATCTGCATTTTCAGCCTTCTAGCTCTTTTCGTTAAGGAGATATTGCAAAGCATTTGGAAAAAATGTCAACGCGGTTTTCTCTAAGGCGGAATAAGCTGGGGCCGATTTTTCAACGTTATCTTGTTCACACAATGCCTACAAGTCTAAATCTGCATTTTCAGCCTTCTAGCTCTTTTCGTTAAGGAGATATTGCAAAGCATTTGGAAAAAATGTCAACGCGGTTTTCTCTAAGGCGGAATAAGCTGGGGCCGATTTTTCAACGTTATCTTGTTCACACAATGCCTACAAGTCTAAATCTGCATTTTCAGCCTTCCAGCTCTTTTCGTTAAGGAGATATTGCAAAGCATTTGGAAAAAATGTCAACGCGGTTTTCTCTAAGGCGGAATAAGCTGGGGCCGATTTTTCAACGTTATCTTGTTCACACAATGCCTACAAGTCTAAATCTGCATTTTCAGCCTTCCAGCTCTTTTCGTTAAGGAGATATTGCAAAGCATTTGGAAAAAATGTCAACGCGGTTTTCTCTAAGGCGGAATAAGCTGGGGCCGATTTTTCAACGTTATCTTGTTCACACAATGCCTACAAGTCTAAATCTGCATTTTCAGCCTTCTAGCTCTTTTCGTTAAGGAGATATTGCAAAGCATTTGGAAAAAATGTCAACGCGGTTTTCTCTAAGGCGGAATAAGCTGGGGCCGATTTTTCAACGTTATCTTGTTCACACAATGCCTACAAGTCTAAATCTGCATTTTCAGCCTTCTAGCTCTTTTCGTTAAGGAGATATTGCAAAGCATTTGGAAAAAATGTCAACGCGGTTTTCTCTAAGGCGGAATAAGCTGGGGCCGATTTTTCAACGTTATCTTGTTCACACAATGCCTACAAGTCTAAATCTGCATTTTCAGCCTTCTAGCTCTTTTCGTTAAGGAGATATTGCAAAGCATTTGGAAAAAATGTCAACGCGGTTTTCTCTAAGGCGGAATAAGCTGGGGCCGATTTTTCAACGTTATCTTGTTCACACAATGCCTACAAGTCTAAATCTGCATTTTCAGCCTTCTAGCTCTTTTCGTTAAGGAGATATTGCAAAGCATTTGGAAAAAATGTCAACGCGGTTTTCTCTAAGGCGGAATAAGCTGGGGCCGATTTTTCAACGTTATCTTGTTCACACAATGCCTACAAGTCTAAATCTGCATTTTCAGCCTTCCTAGCTCTTTTCGTTAAGGAGATATTGCAAAGCATTTGGAAAAAATGTCAACGCGGTTTTCTCTAAGGCGGAATAAGCTGGGGCCGATTTTTCAACGTTATCTTGTTCACACAATGCCTACAAGTCTAAATCTGCATTTTCAGCCTTCTAGCTCTTTTCGTTAAGGAGATATTGCAAAGCATTTGGAAAAAATGTCAACGCGGTTTTCTCTAAGGCGGAATAAGCTGGGGCCGATTTTTCAACGTTATCTTGTTCACACAATGCCTACAAGTCTAAATCTGCATTTTCAGCCTTCTAGCTCTTTTCGTTAAGGAGATATTGCAAAGCATTTGGAAAAAATGTCAACGCGGTTTTCTCTAAGGCGGAATAAGCTGGGGCCGATTTTTCAACGTTATCTTGTTCACACAATGCCTACAAGTCTAAATCTGCATTTTCAGCCTTCTAGCTCTTTTCGTTAAGGAGATATTGCAAAGCATTTGGAAAAAATGTCAACGCGGTTTTCTCTAAGGCGGAATAAGCTGGGGCCGATTTTTCAACGTTATCTTGTTCACACAATGCCTACAAGTCTAAATCTGCATTTTCAGCCTTCTAGCTCTTTTCGTTAAGGAGATATTGCAAAGCATTTGGAAAAAATGTCAACGCGGTTTTCTCTAAGGCGGAATAAGCTGGGGCCGATTTTTCAACGTTATCTTGTTCACACAATGCCTACAAGTCTAAATCTGCATTTTCAGCCTTCTAGCTCTTTTCGTTAAGGAGATATTGCAAAGCATTTGGAAAAAATGTCAACGCGGTTTTCTCTAAGGCGGAATAAGCTGGGGCCGATTTTTCAACGTTATCTTGTTCACACAATGCCTACAAGTCTAAATCTGCATTTTCAGCCTTCCAGCTCTTTTCGTTAAGGAGATATTGCAAAGCATTTGGAAAAAATGTCAACGCGGTTTTCTCTAAGGCGGAATAAGCTGGGGCCGATTTTTCAACGTTATCTTGTTCACACAATGCCTACAAGTCTAAATCTGCATTTTCAGCCTTCTAGCTCTTTTCGTTAAGGAGATATTGCAAAGCATTTGGAAAAAATGTCAACGCGGTTTTCTCTAAGGCGGAATAAGCTGGGGCCGATTTTTCAACGTTATCTTGTTCACACAATGCCTACAAGTCTAAATCTGCATTTTCAGCCTTCTAGCTCTTTTCGTTAAGGAGATATTGCAAAGCATTTGGAAAAAATGTCAACGCGGTTTTCTCTAAGGCGGAATAAGCTGGGGCCGATTTTTCAACGTTATCTTGTTCACACAATGCCTACAAGTCTAAATCTGCATTTTCAGCCTTCTAGCTCTTTTCGTTAAGGAGATATTGCAAAGCATTTGGAAAAAATGTCAACGCGGTTTTCTCTAAGGCGGAATAAGCTGGGGCCGATTTTTCAACGTTATCTTGTTCACACAATGCCTACAAGTCTAAATCTGCATTTTCAGCCTTCTAGCTCTTTTCGTTAAGGAGATATTGCAAAGCATTTGGAAAAAATGTCAACGCGGTTTTCTCTAAGGCGGAATAAGCTGGGGCCGATTTTTCAACGTTATCTTGTTCACACAATGCCTACAAGTCTAAATCTGCATTTTCAGCCTTCCAGCTCTTTTCGTTAAGGAGATATTGCAAAGCATTTGGAAAAAATGTCAACGCGGTTTTCTCTAAGGCGGAATAAGCTGGGGCCGATTTTTCAACGTTATCTTGTTCACACAATGCCTACAAGTCTAAATCTGCATTTTCAGCCTTCTAGCTCTTTTCGTTAAGGAGATATTGCAAAGCATTTGGAAAAAATGTCAACGCGGTTTTCTCTAAGGCGGAATAAGCTGGGGCCGATTTTTCAACGTTATCTTGTTCACACAATGCCTACAAGTCTAAATCTGCATTTTCAGCCTTCTAGCTCTTTTCGTTAAGGAGATATTGCAAAGCATTTGGAAAAAATGTCAACGCGGTTTTCTCTAAGGCGGAATAAGCTGGGGCCGATTTTTCAACGTTATCTTGTTCACACAATGCCTACAAGTCTAAATCTGCATTTTCAGCCTTCTAGCTCTTTTCGTTAAGGAGATATTGCAAAGCATTTGGAAAAAATGTCAACGCGGTTTTCTCTAAGGCGGAATAAGCTGGGGCCGATTTTTCAACGGGATTTGGAAAAAATGTCAACGCGGTTTTCTCTAAGGCGGAATAAGCTGGGGCCGATTTTTCAACGTTATCTTGTTCACACAATGCCTACAAGTCTAAATCTGCATTTTCAGCCTTCTAGCTCTTTTCGTTAAGGAGATATTGCAAAGCATTTGGAAAAAATGTCAACGCGGTTTTCTCTAAGGCGGAATAAGCTGGGGCCGATTTTTCAACGTTATCTTGTTCACACAATGCCTACAAGTCTAAATCTGCATTTTCAGCCTTCTAGCTCTTTTCGTTAAGGAGATATTGCAAAGCATTTGGAAAAAATGTCAACGCGGTTTTCTCTAAGGCGGAATAAGCTGGGGCCGATTTTTCAACGTTATCTTGTTCACACAATGCCTACAAGTCTAAATCTGCATTTTCAGCCTTCTAGCTCTTTTCGTTAAGGAGATATTGCAAAGCATTTGGAAAAAATGTCAACGCGGTTTTCTCTAAGGCGGAATAAGCTGGGGCCGATTTTTCAACGTTATCTTGTTCACACAATGCCTACAAGTCTAAATCTGCATTTTCAGCCTTCTAGCTCTTTTCGTTAAGGAGATATTGCAAAGCATTTGGAAAAAATGTCAACGCGGTTTTCTCTAAGGCGGAATAAGCTGGGGCCGATTTTTCAACGTTATCTTGTTCACACAATGCCTACAAGTCTAAATCTGCATTTTCAGCCTTCCAGCTCTTTTCGTTAAGGAGATATTGCAAAGCATTTGGAAAAAATGTCAACGCGGTTTTCTCTAAGGCGGAATAAGCTGGGGCCGATTTTTCAACGTTATCTTGTTCACACAATGCCTACAAGTCTAAATCTGCATTTTCAGCCTTCTAGCTCTTTTCGTTAAGGAGATATTGCAAAGCATTTGGAAAAAATGTCAACGCGGTTTTCTCTAAGGCGGAATAAGCTGGGGCCGATTTTTCAACGTTATCTTGTTCACACAATGCCTACAAGTCTAAATCTGCATTTTCAGCCTTCTAGCTCTTTTCGTTAAGGAGATATTGCAAAGCATTTGGAAAAAATGTCAACGCGGTTTTCTCTAAGGCGGAATAAGCTGGGGCCGATTTTTCAACGTTATCTTGTTCACACAATGCCTACAAGTCTAAATCTGCATTTTCAGCCTTCTAGCTCTTTTCGTTAAGGAGATATTGCAAAGCATTTGGAAAAAATGTCAACGCGGTTTTCTCTAAGGCGGAATAAGCTGGGGCCGATTTTTCAACGTTATCTTGTTCACACAATGCCTACAAGTCTAAATCTACACGCAGAGTGACACGATCTCTCTAGGAGATATTGCAAAGCATTTGGAAAAAATGTCAACGCGGTTTTCTCTAAGGCGGAATAAGCTGGGGCCGATTTTTCAACGTTATCTTGTTCACACAATGCCTACAAGTCTAAATACCTGAA
>NW_028142766.1:0-30564 GCF_055691185.1 Crinia signifera | reverse complement strand
TGATCCGTGGTCACTGTGAGAATATCACAATATACAGCAGGCGTTGTGTTATCAGCATGTGGACACGTTATGTATGATCCGTGGTCTGTGAGAATATCACAATATACAGCAGGCGTTGTGTTATCAGCATGTGGACACGTTATGTATGATCCGTGGTCTGTGTGAGAATATCACAATATACAGCAGGCGTTGTGTTATCAGCATGTGGACACGTTATGTATGATCCGTGGTCTCTGAGAGAATATCACAATATACAGCAGGCGTTGTGTTATCAGTACGTGGCTGCATTATGTATGATCCGTGGTCTGTGTGAGAACATCACAACATACAGCAGGCGTTGTGTTATCAGTACGTGGCTACATTATGTATGATCCGTGGTCTGTGTGAGAATATCACAATATACAGCAGGCGTTGTGTTATCAGCACGTGGACATGTTATGTATGATCCGCGGTCTGTGAGAATATCACAATATACAGCAGGAGTTGTGTTATCAGCACGTGGACACGTTATGTATGATCCGTGGTCTCTGTGAGAATATCACTACATACAGCAGGCGTTGTGTTATCAGCACGTGGACACGTTATGTATGATCCGTGGTTTCTGTGAGAATATCACTACATACAGCAGGCGTTGTGTTATCAGCATGTGGACACGTTATGTATGATCCGTGGTCACTGTGAGAATATCACAATATACAGCAGGCGTTGTGTTATCAGCATGTGGACACGTTATGTATGATCCGTGGTCTGTGAGAATATCACAATATACAGCAGGCGTTGTGTTATCAGCATGTGGACACGTTATGTATGATCCGTGGTCTCTGAGAGAATATCACAATATACAGCAGGCGTTGTGTTATCAGTACGTGGCTACATTATGTATGATCCGTGGTCTGTGTGAGAACATCACAACATACAGCAGGCGTTGTGTTATCAGTACGTGGCTACATTATGTATGATCCGTGGTCTGTGTGAGAATATCACAATATACAGCAGGCGTTGTGTTATCAGCACGTGTACACGTTATGTATGATCCGTGGTCTGTGTGAGAATATCACAATATACAGCAGGCATTGTGTTATCAGCATGTGGACACGTTATGTATGATCCGTGGTCTGTGAGAATATCACTACATACAGCAGGCGTTGTGTTATCAGCATGTGGACACGTTATGTATGATCCGTGGTCACTGTGAGAATATTACAACATACAGCAGGAGTTGTGTTATCAGCATGTGGACACGTTATGTATGACCCGAGGTCTCTGAGAGAATATTACATCATACAGCAGGCATTGTGTTATCAGTACGTGGCTACATTATGTATGATCCGTGGTCTGTGTGAGAATATCACAATATACAGCAGGAGTTGTGTTAACAGCATGTGGACACGTTATGTATGATCCGTGGTCTCTGAGAGAATATCACAATATACAGCAGGCGTTGTGTTATCAGCACGTGGACACGTTATGTATGATCCGTGGTCTGTGTGAGAATCACAATATACAGCAGGAGTTGTGCTATCAGCACGTGGACACGTTATGTATGATCCGTGGTCTGTGAGAATATTACAACATACAGCAGGCGTTGTGTTATCAGCATGTGGACACGTTATGTATGATCGTGGTCTCTGTGAGAATATCACAATATACAGCAGGAGTTGTGTTATCAGCACGTGGACACGTTATGTATGATCCGTGGTCTGTGTGAGAATATCACAATATACAGCAGGCGTTGTGTTATCAGCATGTGGACATGTTATGTATGATCCGTGGTCTCTGTGAGAATATCACAACATATAACATAACTGTGTGCGAGAGACGCCTGATATAATGACTACACACAGATGCCGACATGCCGCTCTGGTCATTATAACGCGGCCCCCAGCGCAGAGGACCCCTACAGATTACTGAGCGGTGCATTTCCTATGGAGGTGACTAGGTCAGTCTGTGGGACCATGATGGGACAATAGGATCATTAGGGGGATGCAGTGGGGGTTAAACGGCTCCTATTCTCCAGGATCGCTGAGTACCTGACACCTCAAGGTCATTGTGTTAATTAGCGCTGAATGGACAGTGATCAGACAGAGAGGGCGGATAATACATTAAATAGATCCTGGTAGAACAATGGGTGTCTCGGCACTGCTGTATGGAATGAGGCCCACTTACATCTTGGTTAGTCATATCCCAGTACGGTCTCTCGCCGTATGACATCACCTCCCACATTACGATGCCATAACTCCAGACGTCGCTGGCAGATGTGAACTTTCTATACTGAATAGCTTCTGGCGCAGTCCAGCGGATGGGAATCTTACCGCCCTGTAATACAGAGATGTCCCCGTTACACAGTGTTCACTGACCATTTATATACAGAGAGACAGAAACTTCAGACAGACACAGCCAGCGATGAGTGACCCCAGGGAGAGTCCTGAGGGGGGCATACACAGCCAGCGATGAGTGACCCCAGGGAGAGTCCGGAGGGGGGGGGGGGGGGAGCATACACAGCCAGCGATGAGTGACCCCAGGGAGAATCCTGAGGGGAGGGGCATACACAGCCAGTGGTGAGTGACCCCAGGGAGAGTCCTGAGAGGGGCATACACAGCCAGTGGTGAGTGACCCCAGGGAGAGTCCGGAGGGGAGGGGGGGGACATACACAGCCAGTGGTGAGTGACCCCAGGGAGAGTCCGGAGGGGAGGGGGGGGGGCATACACAGCCAGTGGTGAGTGACCCCAGGGAGAGTCCGGAGGGGAGGGGGGGGCATACACAGCCAGTGGTGAGTGACCCCAGGGAGAGTCCGGAGGGGAGGGGGGGGGGCATACACAGCCAGTGGTGAGTGACCCCAGGGAGAGTCCGGAGGGGAGGGGGGGGGGCATACACAGCCAGTGGTGAGTGACCCCAGGGAGTGTCCGGAGGGGGGGGGGGGCATACACAGCCAACGATGTGTGACCCCAGGGAGTGTCCGGAGGGGGGGGGGGGCATACACAGCCAGTGGTGAGTGACCCCAGGGAGAGTCCGGGGGGGGCATACACAGCCAGCGGTAAGTGACTCCAGGGAGAGTCCGGAGGAGGGGGGCATACACAGCCAGTGGTGAGTGACCCCAGGGAGAGTCCGGAGGGGGGGGGGGGGCATACACAGCCAGTGGTGAGTGACCCCAGGGAGAGTCCGGGGGGGCATACACAGCCAGCGATGAGTGACCCCAGGGAGAGTCCGGAGGGGAGGGGCATACACAGCCAGTGGTGAGTGACCCCAGGGAGAGTCCGGGGGGGGGGGGGTGCATACACAGCCAGCGATGAGTGACCCCAGGGAGGGTCCGGAGGGGGGGGGGGGGGCATACACAGCCAGCGATGAGTGACCCCAGTGAGAGTCTGGAGGGTGGCATACAGAGCCAGCGGCGAGTAACCCCAGGGAGAGACCGGAGGGGGGGGGGGGGGGGGCATACACAGCCAGCGATGAGTGACCCCAGGGAGAGTCCGGAGGGGAGGGGAGGGGGGGGGGGCATACACAGCCAGTGGTGAGTGACCCCAGGGAGAGTCCGGAGGGGAGGGGGGGGCATACACAGCCAGTGGTGAGTGACCCCAGGGAGAGTCCGGAGGGGAGGGGGGGGGCATACACAGCCAGTGGTGAGTGACCCCAGGGAGAGTCCGGAGGGGAGGGGGGGGGCATACACAGCCAGTGGTGAGTGACCCCAGGTAGTGTCCGGAGGGGGGGGGGGGGCATACACAGCCAACGATGTGTGACCCCAGGGAGTGTCCGGAGGGGGGGGGGGGGGGGGCATACACAGCCAGCGATGAGTGACCCCAGGGAGGGTCCGGAGGGGGGGGGGGGCATACACAGCCAGCGATGAGTGACCCCAGGGAGTGTCTGGAGGGGGGGGGGGGGGGGCATACACAGCCAGTGGTGAGTGACCCCAGGGAGAGTCCGGGGGGGGGGGGGGGGGGCATACACAGCCAGCGGTAAGTGACTCCAGGGAGAGTCCGGAGGAGGGGGGCATACACAGCCAGTGGTGAGTGACCCCAGGGAGAGTCCGGAGGGGGGGGGGCATACACAGCCAGTGGTGAGTGACCCCAGGGAGAGTCCGGGGGGGGGCATACACAGCCAGCGATGAGTGACCCCAGGGAGAGTCCTGAGGGGGGCATACACAGCCAATGGTGAGTGACCCCAGGGAGAGTCCTGAGAGGGGCATACACAGCCAGTGGTGAGTGACCCCAGGGAGAGTCCGGAGGGGAGGGGGGGGACATACACAGCCAGTGGTGAGTGACCCCAGGGAGAGTCCGGAGGGGAGGGGGGGGGGCATACACAGCCAGTGGTGAGTGACCCCAGGGAGAGTCCGGAGGGGAGGGGGGGGCATACACAGCCAGTGGTGAGTGACCCCAGGGAGAGTCCGGAGGGGAGGGGGGGGGCATACACAGCCAGTGGTGAGTGACCCCAGGGAGTGTCCGGAGGGGGGGGGGGGGGGCATACACAGCCAACGATGTGTGACCCCAGGGAGTGTCCGGAGGGGGGGGGGGGCATACACAGCCAGCGATGAGTGACCCCAGGGAGGGTCCGGAGGGGGGGGGGGCATACACAGCCAGCGATGAGTGACCCCAGGGAGTGTCTGGAGGGGGGGGGGGGGGCATACACAGCCAGTGGTGAGTGACCCCAGGGAGAGTCCGGGGGGGGGGGGGGGGCATACACAGCCAGCGGTAAGTGACTCCAGGGAGAGTCCGGAGGAGGGGGGCATACACAGCCAGTGGTGAGTGACCCCAGGGAGAGTCCGGAGGGGGGGGGGGGGGGCATACACAGCCAGTGGTGAGTGACCCCAGGGAGAGTCCGGGGGGGGGGCATACACAGCCAGCGATGAGTGACCCCAGGGAGAGTCCGGAGGGGAGGGGCATACACAGCCAGTGGTGAGTGACCCCAGGGAGAGTCCGGGGGGGGGGGGGGGTGCATACACAGCCAGCGATGAGTGACCCCAGGGAGGGTCCGGAGGGGGGGGGGGGCATACACAGCCAGCGATGAGTGACCCCAGTGAGAGTCTGGAGGGTGGCATACAGAGCCAGCGGCGAGTAACCCCAGGGAGAGACCGGAGGGGGGGGGGGGGGGGCATACACAGCCAGCGATGAGTGACCCCAGGGAGAGTCCGGAGGGGAGGGGGGGGGGCATACACAGCCAGTGGTGAGTGACCCCAGGGAGAGTCCGGAGGGGAGGGGGGGGCATACACAGCCAGTGGTGAGTGACCCCAGGGAGAGTCCGGAGGGGAGGGGGGGGGGCATACACAGCCAGTGGTGAGTGACCCCAGGGAGTGTCCGGAGGGGGGGGGGGGGCATACACAGCCAACGATGTGTGACCCCAGGGAGTGTCCGGAGGGGGGGGGGGGGGGGGCATACACAGCCAGCGATGAGTGACCCCAGGGAGGGTCCGGAGGGGGGGGGGGCATACACAGCCAGCGATGAGTGACCCCAGGGAGTGTCTGGAGGGGGGGGGGGGGGGGGCATACACAGCCAGTGGTGAGTGACCCCAGGGAGAGTCCGGGGGGGGGGGGGGGCATACACAGCCAGCGGTAAGTGACTCCAGGGAGAGTCCGGAGGAGGGGGGCATACACAGCCAGTGGTGAGTGACCCCAGGGAGAGTCCGGAGGGGGGGGGGGGGCATACACAGCCAGTGGTGAGTGACCCCAGGGAGAGTCCGGGGGGGGGGGAAGGGTGCATACACAGCCAGCGATGAGTGACCCCAGGGAGAGTCCGGGGGGGGCATACACAGCCAGCGATGAGTGACCCCAGGGAGAGTCCGGAGGGGAGGGGCATACACAGCCAGTGGTGAGTGACCCCAGGGAGAGTCCGGGGGGGGGGGGAAGGGTGCATACACAGCCAGCGATGAGTGACCCCAGGGAGGGTCCGGAGGGGGGGGGGGGCATACACAGCCAGCGATGAGTGACCCCAGTGAGAGTCTGGAGGGTGGCATACAGAGCCAGCGGCGAGTAACCCCAGGGAGAGACCGGAGGGGGGGGGGGGGGGGGGCATACACAGCCAGCGATGAGTGACCCCAGTGAGAGTCCGGAGGGGGGGGGGGGGGGGGCATACACAGCCAGCGATGAGTGACCCCATTGAGTCTGGAGGGGGGAGGGGCATACACAGCCAGCGATAAGTGACCCCATTGAGTCTGGAGGGGGGGGGGGCATACACAGCCAGCGATGAGTGACCCCAGGGAGAGTCCGGATTGGGGGGGGGGGGGGGGGGCATACACAGCCAGTGATGAGTGACCCCAGAGAGAGTCCGGAGGGGGGGGGGGGGCATACACAGCCAGCGATGAGTGACCCCAGGGAGAGTACGGAGGGGGGGTGGGGGCATACACAGCCAGCGATGAGTGACCCCAGGGAGAGTCTGGAGGGGAGGCATACACAGGCAGTGGTGAGTGACCCCAGGGAGAGTCCAGAGGGGAGGGGGGGGGGCATACAGAGCCAGCGATGAGTGACCCCAGGGAGAGTCCGGAGGAAGGGGGGGGGCATACAGAGCCAGCGATGAGTGACCCCAGGGAGAGACCTGAGGGGAGGGGCATACAGCCAGTGGTGAATGACCCCAGTGAGAGTCCGGAGGGTGGCATACACAGCCAGTGGTGAGTGACCCCAGGGAGAGTCCTGAGGGGGGCATACACAGCCAGTGGTGAGTGACCCCAGGGAGAGTCCTGAGGGGAGGGGTGCATACACAGCCAGCGATGAGTGACCCCAGGGTGAGTCCGGAGGGGGGGGGGCATACACAGCCAGCGATGAGTGACCCCAGTGAGAGTCCGGAGGGTGGCATACACAGCCAGCGATGAGTGACCCCAGGGAGAGTCCGGAGGGGAAGGGGGGGGGCATACACAGCCAATGATGTGTGACCCCATGGAGGGTCCGGAGGGGGGCATACACAGCTAGCGATGAGTGACCCCAGAGAGAGTCCGGAGGGGAGGGGGGGGGGCATACACAGCCAACGATGTGTGACCCCATGGAGGGTCCGGAGGGGAGGCATACACAGCCAGCGGTGAGTGACCCCAGGGAGAATCCGGAGGGGGGGCAATCACAGCCAGCAGTGAGTGACCCCAGTGAGAGTCCATAGGGGGGGGGGGGGGCATACACAGCCAGTGGTGAGTGATCCCAGAGGGAGTAAGAGAACTGGGTGCAGCCTTCACTCACCCACTGTCTGTACGTGAGATACGGGGGGAGGGCACCGCATACAGAGGGATGGCACGACACCTCCGTCTGGGGAATACCTATGTCACACACAGATGTCACTCACCCACTCTCTGTATGTGAGATACGGGGGAGGGCACCGCATACAGAGGGATGGCAGGACACCCCCGTCTGGGGAATACCTATGTCACACGCAGACGTCACTCACCCACTCTCTGTATGTGAGATAAGGGGGAGGGCACAGCATACAGAGGGATGGCACGACACCTCCGTCTGGGGAATACCTATGTCACACGCAGACGTCACCCACCCACTGTCTGTATGTGAGATACGGGGGAGGGCACCGCATACAGAGGGATGGCAGGACACCCCCGTCTGGGGAATACCTATGTCACACGCAGACGTCACTCACCCACTCTCTGTACGTGAGATACGGGGGGAGGGCACAGCATACAGAGGGATGGCACGACACCTCCGTCTGGGGAATACCTATGTCACACGCAGACGTCACCCACCCACTGTCTGTACGTGAGATACGGGGGGAGGGCACAGCATACAGAGGGATGGCGCGACACCCCCGTCTGGGGAATACCTATGTCACACGCAGACGTCGCCCACCCACTGTCTGTACGTGAGATACGGGGGAGGGCACCGCATACAGAGGGATGGCAGGACACCCCCGTCTGGGGAATACCTATGTCACACGCAGACGTCACCCACTCACTGTCTGTACGTGAGATACGGGGGGAGGGCACAGCATACAGAGGAATGGCAGGACACCCCCGTCTGGGGAATACCTATGTCACACGCAGACGTCACCCACCCACTGTCTGTATGTGAGATACGGGGGAGGGCACCGCATACAGAGGGATGGCACGACACCTCCGTCTGGGGAATACCTATGTCACACGCAGACGTCACCCACCTACTGTCTGTACGTGAGATACGGGGGGAGGGCACAGCATACAGAGGGATGGCACGACACCCCCGTCTGGGGAATACCTGTCACACGCAGACGTCACTCACCCACTGTCTGTACGTGAGATACGGGGGGAGGGCACAGCATACAGAGGGATGGCACGACACCCCCGTCTGGGGAATACCTATGTCACACGCAGACGTCACTCACCCACTGTCTGTATGTGAGATACGGGGGGAGGGCACCGCATACAGAGGGATGGCGCGACACCCCCGTCTGGGGAATACCTATGTCACACGCAGACGTCACTCACCCACTGTCTGTACGTGAGATACGGGGGAGGGCACCGCATACAGAGGGATGGCAGGACACCCTGTCTGGGGAATACCTATGTCACACGCAGACGTCACTCACCCACTCTCTGTACGTGAGATACGGGGGAGGGCACCGCATACAGAGGGATGGCGCGACACCCCCGTCTGGGGAATACCTATGTCACACACAGACGTCACCCACCCATTGTCTGTACGTGTGATACGGGTGGAGGGCACCGCATACAGAGGGATGGCAGGACACCTCCGTCTGGGGAATACCTATGTCACACGCAGACGTCACCCACCCACTGTCTGTACGTGAGATACGGGGGGAGGGCACCGCATACAGAGGGATGGCAGGACACCTCCGTCTGGGGAATACCTATGTCACACGCAGACGTCACTCACCCACTGTCTGTACGTGAGATAAGGGGGAGGGCACCGCATACAGAGGGATGGCAGGACACCCCCATCTGGGGAATACCTATGTCACACGCAGACGTCACTCACCCACTCTCTGTACGTGAGATACGGGGGAGGGCACCGCATACAGAGGGATGGCGCGACACCCCCGTCTGGGGAATACCTATGTCACACGCAGACGTCACCCACCCACTGTCTGTACGTGAGATACGGGGGAGGGCACCGCATACAGAGGGATGGCAGGACACCCCGTCTGGGGAATACCTGTGTCACACGCAGACGTCACCCACCCACTCTCTGTATGTGAGATACGGGGGAGGGCACCGCATACAGAGGGATGGCGCGACACCCCCGTCTGGGGAATACCTATGTCACACACAGACGTCACCCACCCATTGTCTGTACGTGAGATACGGGGGAGGGCACCACATACAGAGGGATGGCAGGACACCCCATCTGGGGAATACCTATGTCACACGCAGACGTCACTCACCCACTCTCTGTACGTGAGATACGGGGGAGGGCACCGCATACAGAGGGATGGCGCGGCACCCCCGTCTGGGGAATACCTGTCACACGCAGACGTCACCCACCCACTCTCTGTATGTGAGATACGGGGGAGGGCACCGCATACAGAGGGATGGCACGACACCCCCGTCTGGGGAATACCTATGTCACACACAGACGTCACCCACCCACTGTCTGTATGTGAGATACGGGGCAGGGCACCGCATACAGAGGGATGGCGCGGCACCCTCGTCTGGGGAATACCTATGTCACACGCAGACGTCGCCCACCCACTGTCTGTACGTGAGATACGGGGGAGGGCACCGCATACAGAGGGATGGCAGGACACCCCCGTCTGGGGAATACCTATGTCACACGCAGACGTCACTCACCCACTGTCTGTACGTGAGATACGGGGGGAGGGCACCGCATACAGAGGGATGGCGCGACACCCCCGTCTGGGGAATACATATGTCACACGCATACGTCACCCAGCCACTGTCTGTACGTGAGATACGGGGCAGGGCACCGCATACAGAGGGATGGCGCGACACCCCCGTCTGGGGAATACCTATGTCACACGCAGACGTCACCCACCCACTGTCTGTACGTGAGATACGGGGGAGGGCACCGCATACAGAGGGATGGCGCGACACCTCCGTCTGGGGAATACCTATGTCACACGCAGACGTCACTCACCCACTGTCTGTACGTGAGATACGGGGGGAGGGCACCGCATACAGAGGGATGGCGCGACACCCCCGTCTGGGGAATACCTATGTCACACGCATAAGTCACCCAGCCACTGTCTGTACGTGAGATACGGGGCAGGGCACCGCATACAGAGGGATGGCGCGACACCCCCGTCTGGGGAATACCTATGTCACACGCAGACGTCACCCACCCACTGTCTGTATGTGAGATACGGGGGAGGGCACCGCATACAGAGGGATGGCGCGACACCCCCGTCTGGGGAATACCTATGTCACACGCAGACGTCACCCACCCACTGTCTGTACGTGAGATACGGGGGAGGGCACCGCATACAGAGGGATGGCGCGACACCCCCGTCTGGGGAATACCTATGTCACACGCAGACGTCACTCACCCACTGTCTGTACGTGAGATACGGGGGGAGGGCACCGCATACAGAGGGATGGCGCGACACCCCCGTCTGGGGAATACCTATGTCACACGCATACGTCACCCAGCCACTGTCTGTACGTGAGATACGGGGCAGGGCACCGCATACAGAGGGATGGCGCGACACCCCCGTCTGGGGAATACCTATGTCACACGCAGACGTCACTCACCCACTGTCTGTATGTGAGATACGGGGGAGGGCACCGCATACAGAGGGATGGCAGGACACCCCCGTCTGGGGAATACCTATGTCACACGCAGACGTCACTCACCCACTCTCTGTATGTGAGATAAGGGGGAGGGCACCGCATACAGAGGGATGGCACGACACCCCCGTCTGGGGAATACCTATGTCACACGCAGACGTCACTCACCCACTCTCTGTATGTGAGATAAGGGGGAGGGCACCGCATACAGAGGGATGGCACGACACCCCCGTCTGGGGAATACCTATGTCACACGCAGACGTCGCCCACCCACTGTCTGTACGTGAGATACGGGGGAGGGCACCGCATACAGAGGGATGGCAGGACACCCCCGTCTGGGGAATACCTATGTCACACGCAGACGTCACTCACCCACTGTCTGTACGTGAGATACGGGGGGAGGGCACCGCATACAGAGGGATGGCGCGACACCCCCGTCTGGGGAATACCTATGTCACACGCATACGTCACCCAGCCACTGTCTGTACGTGAGATACGGGGCAGGGCACCGCATACAGAGGGATGGCGCGACACCCCCGTCTGGGGAATACCTATGTCACACGCAGACGTCACTCACCCACTGTCTGTATGTGAGATACGGGGGAGGGCACCGCATACAGAGGGATGGCAGGACACCCCCGTCTGGGGAATACCTATGTCACACGCAGACGTCACTCACCCACTCTCTGTATGTGAGATAAGGGGGAGGGCACCGCATACAGAGGGATGGCACGACACCCCCGTCTGGGGAATACCTATGTCACACGCAGACGTCACTCACCCACTCTCTGTATGTGAGATAAGGGGGAGGGCACCGCATACAGAGGGATGGCACGACACCCCCGTCTGGGGAATACCTATGTCACACGCAGACGTCACTCAC
Source organism: Crinia signifera (assembly GCF_055691185.1). Taxonomy (NCBI): domain Eukaryota; kingdom Metazoa; phylum Chordata; class Amphibia; order Anura; family Myobatrachidae; genus Crinia; species Crinia signifera. Next base: position 19,025 of record NW_028142766.1, on the reverse strand, counting down.
CCACTGTCTGTACGTGAGATACGGGGGAGGGCACCGCATACAGAGGGATGGCAGGACACCCCCGTCTGGGGAATACCTATGTCACACGCAGACGTCACCCACCCACTGTCTGTACGTGAGATACGGGGGAGGGCACCGCATACAGAGGGATGGCACGACACCCCCGTCTGGGGAATACCTATGTCACACGCAGACGTCGCCCACCCACTGTCTGTATGTGAGATACGGGCCAGGGCACCGCATACAGAGGGATGGCAGGACACCCCCGTCTGGGGAATACCTATGTCACACGCAGACATCACTCACCAATGCGCTGGTGTAGGTCGGATCAGACGTGTCATCCTCCAGGAAGCGAGACAGCCCAAAGTCGGACACCTTGCACACCAGATTACTGTTCACCAGGATGTTACGTGCTGCCAGGTCGCGGTGCACATAGTTCATGTCGGCCAAGTACTTCATTCCCGCAGCAATGCCACGCAGCATGCCCACCAGCTGGATGACTGTGAACTGCCCGTCATTCTGCTGCAGAGAGACCGGCAACAGGCAGTACTGAGACGCTGCGACTGTATACTCTACCTATAGCGGTCATACCTATAGCGGCCATTGCAGGTGCAGTCCCTACTGTACCTATAGCGGCCATTGCAGGTGCAGTCCCTACTGTACCTATAGCGGTCATTACATGTGCAGTCCCTACTGTACCTATAGCGATCATTACATGTGCAGTCCCTACTGTACCTATAGCGGCCATTACAGGTGCAGTCCCTACTGTACCTATAGCGGCCATTGCAGGTGCAGTCCCTACTGTACCTATAGCGATCATTACATGTGCAGTCCCTACTGTACCTATAGCGGCCATTACAGGTGCAGTCCCTACTGTATCTATAGCGGCCATTGCAGGTGCAGTCCCTACTGTACCTATAGCGGTCATTGCAGGTGCAGTCCCTACTGTACCTATAGCGGCCATTGCAGGTGCAGTCCCTACTGTACCTATAGCGGCCATTGCAGGTGCAGTCCCTACTATACCTATAGCGGCCATTACATGTGCAGTCCCTACTGCACCTATAGCGGTCATTACATGTGCAGTCCCTACTGTACCTATAGCGGTCATTGCAGGTGCAGTCCCTACTGTACCTATAGCGGCCATTGCAGGTGCAGTCCCTACTGTACCTATAGCGGCCATTGCAGGTGCAGTCCCTACTGTACCTATAGCGGCCATTGCAGGTGCAGTCCCTACTGTACCTATAGCGATCATTACATGTGCAGTCCCTACTGTACCTATAGCGGCCATTGCAGGTACAGTCCCTACTGTACCTATAGCGGCCATTACATGTGCAGTCCCTACTGTACCTATAGCGGCCATTGCAGGTGCAGTCCCTACTGTACCTATAGCGGCCATTACATGTGCAGTCCCTGCTGTACCTATAGCGGCCATTACATGTGCAGTCCCTACTGTACCTATAGTCCCTACTGTATCTATAGCGGTCATTATATGTACAGTCCCTACTGTATCTATAGTGGTCATTATATGTACAGTCCCTACTGTATCTATAGTGGTCATTATATGTATAGTCCTTACTCTACCTATAGTCCCTACTGTATCTATGCATAGTCTTTACTGTACCTATAGCGGCCATTGCAGGTGCAGTCCCTACTGTACCTATAGCGATCATTACATGTGCAGTCCCTAATGTACCTATAGCGGCCATTACATGTGCAGTCCCTACTGTACCTATAGCGGTCATTACAGGTGCAGTCCCTACTATACCTATAGCGGCCATTACATGTGCAGTCCCTACTGTACCTATAGCGGTCATACCTATAGCGGCCATTACATGTGCAGTCCCTACTGTACCTATAGCGGCCATTACATGTGCAGTCCCTAATGTACCTATAGCGGCCATTACATGTGCAGTCCCTACTGTACCTATAGCGGTCATACCTATAGCGGCCATTACATGTGCAGTCCCTACTGTACCTATAGCGGCCATTACATGTGCAGTCCCTACTGTACCTATAGCGGCCATTGCAGGTGCAGTCCCTACTGTACCTATAGCGGTCATTACATGTGCAGTCCCTAATGTACCTATAGCGGCCATTGCAGGTGCAGTCCCTACTGTACCTATAGCGGCCATTACATGTGCAGTCCCTACTGTACCTATAGCGGTCATTACATGTGCAGTCCCTACTATACCTATAGCGGCCATTACATGTGCAGTCCCTACTGTACCTATAGCGGTCATACCTATAGCGGCCATTACATGTGCAGTCCCTACTGTACCTATAGCGGCCATTACATGTGCAGTCCCTACTGTACCTATAGCGGCCATTGCAGGTGCAGTCCCTACTGTACCTATAGCGGTCATTACATGTGCAGTCCCTAATGTACCTATAGCGGCCATTGCAGGTGCAGTCCCTACTGTACCTATAGCGGCCATTACATGTGCAGTCCCTACTGTACCTATAGCGGTCATTACATGTGCAGTCCCTACTGTACCTATAGCGGTCATTACATGTGCAGTCCCTACTGTACCTATAGCGGTCATTACATGTGCAGTCCCTACTGTACCTATAGCGGTCATTACATGTGCAGTCCCTACTGTACCTATAGCGGTCATTACATGTGCAGTCCCTAATGTACCTATAGCGGCCATTGCAGGTGCAGTCCCTACTGTACCTATAGCGGTCATTACATGTGCAGTCCCTACTGTATCTATAGCGGTCATTACATGTGCAGTCCCTACTGTACCTATAGCGGCCATTGCAGGTGCAGTCCCTACTGTACCTATAGCGGTCATACCTATAGCGGCCATTACATGTGCAGTCCCTACTGTACCTATAGCGGTCATTACATGTGCAGTCCCTACTGTACCTATAGCGGCCATTGCAGGTGCAGTCCCTACTGTACCTATAGCGGCCATTACATGTGCAGTCCCTACTGTACCTATAGCGGTCATTACATGTGCAGTCCCTACTGTACCTATAGCGGCCATTACATGTGCAGTCCCTACTGTACCTATAGCGGTCATTACAGGTGCAGTCCCTACTGTACCTATAGCGGCCATTGCAGGTGCAGTCCCTACTGTACCTATAGCGGCCATTGCAGGTGCAGTCCCTACTGTATCTATAGCGGTCATTACATGTGCAGTCCCTACTGTACCTATAGCGGCCATTACATGTGCAGTCCCTACTGTACCTATAGCGGTCATTACAGGTGCAGTCCCTACTGTACCTATAGCGGCCATTGCAGGTGCAGTCCCTACTGTACCTATAGCGGTCATTACATGTGCAGTCCCTACTGTACCTATAGCGGCCATTGCAGGTGCAGTCCCTACTGTACCTATAGCGGCCATTGCAGGTGCAGTCCCTACTGTACCTATAGCGGCCATTGCAGGTGCAGTCCCTAATGTACCTATAGCGGCCATTACATGTGCAGTCCCTACTGAACCTATAGCGGCCATTGCAGGTGCAGTCCCTACTGTACCTATAGCGGCCATTGCAGGTGCAGTCCCTACTGTACCTATAGCGGTCATTACATGTGCAGTCCCTAATGTACCTATAGCGGTCATTACATGTGCAGTCCCTACTGTACCTATAGCGGCCATTGCAGGTGCAGTCCCTACTGTACCTATAGCGGCCATTGCAGGTGCAGTCCCTACTGTACCTATAGCGGCCATTGCAGGTGCAGTCCCTACTGTACCTATAGCGGCCATTACATGTGCAGTCCCTACTGTAGCTATAGCGGCCATTACATGTGCAGTCCCTACTGTACCTATAGCGGCCATTGCAGGTGCAGTCCCTACTGTACCTATAGCGGCCATTGCAGGTGCAGTCCCTACTGTACCTATAGCGGCCATTACATGTGCAGTCCCTACTGTAGCTATAGCGGCCATTACATGTGCAGTCCCTACTGTACCTATAGCGGCCATTGCAGGTGCAGTCCCTACTGTACCTATAGCGGCCATTGCAGGTGCAGTCCCTACTGTACCTATAGCGGCCATTACATGTGCAGTCCCTACTGTACCTATAGCGGTCATACCTATAGCGGCCATTGCAGGTGCAGTCCCTACTGTACCTATAGCGGTCATTACATGTGCAGTCCCTACTGTACCTATAGCGGTCATTACATGTGCAGTCCCTACTGTACCTATAGCGGTCATTACATGTGCAGTCCCTACTGTACCTATAGCGGTCATTGCAGGTGCAGTCCCTACTGTACCTATAGCGGTCATTACATGTGCAGTCCCTACTGTACCTATAGCGGCCATTGCAGGTGCAGTCCCTACTGTACCTATAGCGGTCATTACATGTGCAGTCCCTACTGTACCTATAGCGGCCATTACATGTGCAGTCCCTACTGTACCTATAGCGGTCATTACATGTGCAGTCCCTACTGTACCTATAGCGGCCATTGCAGGTGCAGTCCCTACTGTACCTATAGCGGCCATTGCAGGTGCAGTCCCTACTGTACCTATAGCGGCCATTACATGTGCAGTCCCTACTGTACCTATAGCGGTCATTACATGTGCAGTCCCTACTGTACCTATAGCGGTCATTACATGTGCAGTCCCTACTGTACCTATAGCGGCCATTACATGTGCAGTCCCTACTGTACCTATAGCGGTCATACCTATAGCGGCCATTACATGTGCAGTCCCTACTGTACCTATAGCGGTCATTACAGGTGCAGTCCCTACTGTACCTATAGCGGTCATTACAGGTGCAGTCCCTACTGTACCTATAGCGGCCATTGCAGGTGCAGTCCCTACTGTACCTATAGCGGCCATTACATGTGCAGTCCCTACTGTACCTATAGCGGTCATTACAGGTGCAGTCCCTACTGTACCTATAGCGGCCATTGCATGTGCAGTCCCTACTGTACCTATAGCGGTCATTACATGTGCAGTCCCTACTGTACCTATAGCGGCCATTGCAGGTGCAGTCCCTACTGTACCTATAGCGGCCATTGCAGGTGCAGTCCCTACTGTACCTATAGCGGTCATTACATGTGCAGTCCCTAATGTACCTATAGCGGCCATTACATGTGCAGTCCCTACTGTATCTATAGCGGTCATTACATGTGCAGTCCCTACTGTACCTATAGCGGCCATTACATGTGCAGTCCCTACTGTACCTATAGCGGTCATTACAGGTGCAGTCCCTACTGTACCTATAGCGGTCATTACAGGTGCAGTCCCTACTGTACCTATAGCGGCCATTACATGTGCAGTCCCTACTGTATCTATAGCGGTCATTACATGTGCAGTCCCTACTGTACCTATAGCGGCCATTACATGTGCAGTCCCTACTGTACCTATAGCGGTCATTACAGGTGCAGTCCCTACTGTACCTATAGCGGTCATTACAGGTGCAGTCCCTACTGTACCTATAGCGGCCATTGCAGGTGCAGTCCCTACTGTACCTATAGCGGTCATTACATGTGCAGTCCCTAATGTACCTATAGCGGCCATTGCAGGTACAGTCCCTACTGTACCTATAGCGGCCATTACAGGTGCAGTCCCTACTGTACCTATAGCGGCCATTGCAGGTGCAGTCCCTACTGTACCTATAGCGGTCATTACATGTGCAGTCCCTACTGTACCTATAGCGGCCATTGCAGGTGCAGTCCCTACTGTAGCTATAGCGGCCATTACATGTGCAGTCCCTACTGTACCTATAGCGGCCATTGCAGGTGCAGTCCCTACTGTACCTATAGCGGCCATTGCAGGTGCAGTCCCTACTGTACCTATAGCGATCATTACATGTGCAGTCCCTACTGTACCTATAGCGGTCATTGCAGGTGCAGTCCCTACTGTACCTATAGCGGTCATTACATGTGCAGTCCCTACTGTACCTATAGCGGCCATTGCAGGTGCAGTCCCTACTGTACCTATAGCGGCCATTACATGTGCAGTCCCTACTGTACCTATAGCGGTCATTACATGTGCAGTCCCTACTGTACCTATAGCGGTCATTACATGTACAGTCCCTACTGTACCTATAGCGGTCATTACAGGTGCAGTCCCTACTGTACCTATAGCGGCCATTGCAGGTGCAGTCCCTACTGTACCTATAGCGGTCATTACATGTGCAGTCCCTACTGTACCTATAGCGGCCATTGCAGGTGCAGTCCCTACTGTATCTATAGCGGCCATTACATGTGCAGTCCCTACTGTACCTATAGCGGCCATTACATGTGCAGTCCCTACTGTACCTATAGCGGCCATTGCAGGTGCAGTCCCTACTGTACCTATAGCGGCCATTGCAGGTGCAGTCCCTACTGTACCTATAGCGGCCATTGCAGGTGCAGTCCCTACTGTACCTATAGCGGCCATTACATGTGCAGTCCCTACTGTACCTATAGCGGCCATTACAGGTGCAGTCCCTACTGTACCTATAGCGGTCATTACATGTGCAGTCCCTACTGTACCTATAGCGGCCATTACATGTGCAGTCCCTACTGTACCTATAGCGGCCATTGCAGGTGCAGTCCCTACTGTACCTATAGCGGTCATTACATGTGCAGTCCCTACTGTACCTATAGCGGCCATTGCAGGTGCAGTCCCTACTGTACCTATAGCGGCCATTGCAGGTGCAGTCCCTACTGTACCTATAGCGGTCATTACATGTGCAGTCCCTACTGTATCTATAGCGGTCATTACATGTACAGTCCCTACTGTACCTATAGCGGTCATTACATGTACAGTCCCTACTGTACCTATAGCGGCCATTGCAGGTGCAGTCCCTACTGTACCTATAGCGGCCATTGCAGGTGCAGTCCCTACTGTACCTATAGCGGTCATACCTATAGCGGCCATTACATGTGCAGTCCCTACTGTACCTATAGCGGCCATTACATGTGCAGTCCATACTGTACCTATAGCGGTCATTACATGTGCAGTCCCTACTGTACCTATAGCGGTCATTACATGTACAGTCCCTACTGTACCTATAGCGGCCATTGCAGGTGCAGTCCCTACTGTACCTATAGCGGCCATTGCAGGTGCAGTCCCTACTGTACCTATAGCGGCCATTGCAGGTGCAGTCCATACTGTACCTATAGCGGTCATTACATGTGCAGTCCCTACTGTACCTATAGCGGCCATTACATGTGCAGTCCCTACTGTAGCTATAGCGGTCATTACAGGTGCAGTCCCTACTGTACCTATAGCGGCCATTGCAGGTGCAGTCCCTACTGTACCTATAGCGGTCATTACATGTGCAGTCCCTAATGTACCTATAGCGGCCATTGCAGGTGCAGTCCCTACTGTACCTATAGCGGTCATTACATGTGCAGTCCCTACTGTACCTATAGCGGCCATTGCAGGTGCAGTCCCTACTGTACCTATAGCGGCCATTACATGTGCAGTCCCTACTGTATCTATAGCGGTCATTACATGTGCAGTCCCTACTGTACCTATAGCGGCCATTACATGTGCAGTCCCTACTGTACCTATAGCGGTCATTACAGGTGCAGTCCCTACTGTACCTATAGCGGCCATTGCAGGTGCAGTCCCTACTGTACCTATAGCGGTCATTACATGTGCAGTCCCTACTGTACCTATAGCGGCCATTACATGTGCAGTCCCTACTGTAGCTATAGCGGTCATTACAGGTGCAGTCCCTACTGTACCTATAGCGGCCATTGCAGGTGCAGTCCCTACTGTACCTATAGCGGCCATTACAGGTGCAGTCCCTACTGTAGCTATAGCGGCCATTACATGTGCAGTCCCTACTGTACCTATAGCGGCCATTGCAGGTGCAGTCCCTACTGTACCTATAGCGGCCATTGCAGGTGCAGTCCCTACTGTACCTATAGCGATCATTACATGTGCAGTCCCTACTGTACCTATAGCGGCCATTACATGTGCATTCCCTACTGTACCTATAGCGGTCATTGCAGGTGCAGTCCCTACTGTACCTATAGCGGTCATTACATGTGCAGTCCCTACTGTACCTATAGCGGCCATTACATGTGCAGTCCCTACTGTACCTATAGCGGTCATACCTATAGCGGCCATTGCAGGTGCAGTCCCTACTGTACCTATAGCGATCATTACATGTGCAGTCCCTACTGTACCTATAGCGGTCATTGCAGGTGCAGTCCCTACTGTACCTATAGCGGTCATACCTATAGCGGCCATTACATGTGCAGTCCCTACTGTACCTATAGCGATCATTACATGTGCAGTCCCTACTGTATCTATAGTGGTCATTGCAGGTGCAGTCCCTACTGTACCTATAGCGGTCATTACATGTGCAGTCCCTACTGTATCTATAGCGGTCATTACATGTACAGTCCCTACTGTACCTATAGCGGCCATTACAGGTGCAGTCCCTACTGTATCTATAGCGGTCATTACATGTGCAGTCCCTACTGTACCTATAGCGGTCATTACATGTGCAGTCCCTACTGTACCTATAGCGGCCATTGCAGGTGCAGTCCCTACTGTACCTATAGCGGCCATTACATGTGCAGTCCCTACTGTACCTATAGCGGCCATTGCAGGTGCAGTCCCTACTGTACCTATAGCGGCCATTACATGTGCAGTCCCTACTGTACCTATAGCGGCCATTGCAGGTGCAGTCCCTACTGTACCTATAGCGGCCATTACATGTGCAGTCCCTACTGTACCTATAGCGGCCATTGCAGGTGCAGTCCCTACTGTACCTATAGCGGCCATTGCAGGTGCAGTCCCTACTGTACCTATAGCGGCCATTGCAGGTGCAGTCCCTACTGTACCTATAGCGGTCATTGCAGGTGCAGTCCCTACTGTACCTATAGCGGTCATTACATGTGCAGTCCCTACTGTACCTATAGCGGCCATTGCAGGTGCAGTCCCTACTGTACCTATAGCGGCCATTACATGTGCAGTCCCTACTGTACCTATAGCGGTCATTACATGTGCAGTCCCTACTGTACCTATAGCGGTCATTACATGTGCAGTCCCTACTGTACCTATAGCGGTCATTACATGTGCAGTCCCTAATGTACCTATAGCGGCCATTGCAGGTGCAGTCCCTACTGTACCTATAGCGGTCATTACAGGTGCAGTCCCTACTGTACCTATAGCGGTCATTACATGTGCAGTCCCTACTGTACCTATAGCGGCCATTGCAGGTGCAGTCCCTACTGTACCTATAGCGGCCATTGCAGGTGCAGTCCATACTGTACCTATAGCGGTCATTACATGTGCAGTCCCTACTGTACCTATAGCGGTCATTACATGTGCAGTCCCTACTGTACCTATAGCGGTCATTACATGTGCAGTCCCTACTGTACCTATAGCGGCCATTACATGTGCAGTCCCTACTGTACCTATAGCGGTCATTACATGTGCAGTCCCTACTGTACCTATAGCGGTCATTACATGTGCAGTCCCTACTGTACCTATAGCGATCATTACATGTGCAGTCCCTACTGTACCTATAGCGGCCATTGCAGGTACAGTCCCTACTGTACCTATAGCGGCCATTGCAGGTGCAGTCCCTACTGTACCTATAGCGGCCATTACAGGTGCAGTCCCTACTGTATCTATAGCGGCCATTGCAGGTGCAGTCCCTACTGTACCTATAGCGGCCATTACATGTGCAGTCCCTACTGTACCTATAGCGGTCATTGCAGGTGCAGTCCCTACTGTACCTATAGCGGTCATTACATGTGCAGTCCCTACTGTACCTATAGCGGCCATTGCAGGTGCAGTCCCTACTGTACCTATAGCGGCCATTACATGTGCAGTCCCTACTGTACCTATAGCGGCCATTGCAGGTGCAGTCCCTACTGTACCTATAGCGGTCATTACATGTGCAGTCCCTACTGTACCTATAGCGGTCATTACATGTGCAGTCCCTACTGTACCTATAGCGGCCATTACATGTGCAGTCCCTACTGTACCTATAGCGGCCATTACATGTGCAGTCCCTACTGTATCTATAGCGGTCATTACATGTGCAGTCCCTACTGTACCTATAGCGGCCATTACATGTGCAGTCCCTACTGTACCTATAGCGGCCATTACATGTGCAGTCCCTACTGTACCTATAGCGGCCATTACATGTGCAGTTCCTACTGTACCTATAGCGGCCATTACATGTGCAGTCCCTACTGTACCTATAGCGGTCATTACATGTGCAGTCCCTAATGTACCTATAGCGGCCATTACATGTGCAGTCCCTACTGTACCTATAGCGGCCATTACATGTGCAGTCCCTACTGTACCTATAGCGGTCATTACAGGTGCAGTCCCTACTGTACCTATAGCGGCCATTACAAGTGCAGTCCCTACTGTACCTATAGCGGCCATTGCATGTACAGTCCCTACTGTATCTATAGCGGCCATTACATGTGCAGTCCCTACTGTACCTATAGCGGCCATTGCAGGTGCAGTCCCTGCTGTACCTATAGCGGTCATTACATGTGCAGTCCCTACTGTACCTATAGCGGTCACTACATGTGCAGTCCCTACTGTACCTATAGCGGCCATTGCAGGTGCAGTCCCTGCTGTACCTATAGCGGTCATTACATGTGCAGTCCCTACTGTACCTATAGCGGCCATTACATGTGCAGTCCCTACTGTACCTATAGCGGTCATTACATGTGCAGTCCCTACTGTACCTATAGCGGTCATTACATGTGCAGTCCCTACTGTACCTATAGCGGCCATTGCAGGTGCAGTCCCTACTGTACCTATAGCGGCCATTGCAGGTGCAGTCCCTACTGTACCTATAGCGGTCATTACATGTGCAGTCCCTAATGTACCTATAGCGGCCATTGCAGGTGCAGTCCCTACTGTACCTATAGCGGCCATTGCAGGTGCAGTCCCTACTGTACCTATAGCGGCCATTGCAGGTGCAGTCCATACTGTACCTATAGCGGTCATTGCAGGTACAGTCCATACTGTACCTATAGCGGCCATTGCAGGTACAGTCCCTACTGTACCTATAGCGGCCATTGCAGGTGCAGTCCCTACTGTACCTATAGCGGCCATTGCAGGTACAGTCCATACTGTACCTATAGCGGCCATTGCAGGTACAGTCCATACTGTACCTATAGCGGCCATTGCAGGTACAGTCCCTACTGTACCTATAGCGGCCATTGCAGGTACAGTCCCTACTGTACCTATAGTCCCTACTGTATCTATAGCGGTCATTATATGTACAGTCCCTACTGTATCTATAGTGGTCATTATATGTACAGTCCCTACTGTATCTATAGTGGTCATTATATGTATAGTCCTTACTCTACCTATAGTCCCTACTGTATCTATGCATAGTCTTTACTGTACCTACAAATATCCAGCTAAAATCCGCTATGTCATGTGGGTGAGCTCCCAGGGCCCGCGCAGCTCCGCTAAAGTACAGTCATTTTTTTTTTCTCCTAAAAAGGCAACCTTCTTACCTCACGTGCACTAACCTGGGACCACTCTGACCTCACGTGCACTAACCTGGGACCGGTCACTGACCCATCACCCTCTGACCTCACGTGCACTAACCTGGGACCACTCTGACCTCACGTGCACTAACCTAGGACCACTCTGACCTCACGTGCACTAACCTGGGACCACTCTGACCTCACGTGCACTAACCTGGGACCACTCTGACCTCACGTGCACTAACCTGGGACCGGTCACTGACCCATCACCCTCTGACCTCACGTGCACTAACCTGGGACCACTCTGACCTCACGTGCACTAACCTGGGACCGGTCACTCTGACCTCACGTGCACTAACCTGGGACCGGTCACTCTGACCTCACGTGCACTAACCTGGGACCGGTCACTCTAACCCAGCTCTCCAGGTTCTCAAACTGTGTCCTGACCCCAAAGTGGGTCCCCACCTGCTTAGCATGGGGTCGCGACTCCATCCTGATGACTTTTCTACTCGGTCAATGATTCAAGGAGTCTGATAAATCTGTTGAATTGTCTGTTATTTTAGACTTCACCCATCATGTTGTGCCTCCACAATGCTGCCATGCTGACTACCCGTGTGATGTGATGGGTTATGGTATATCAGACTCCTCCCATCAGTCTGTGCCTCCACAATGCTGCCATGTATGTGCTGTCTGCTGACTACACGTGTGATGTGATGGGTTATGGTATATCAGACTCCTCCTATCACTCTGTGCCTCCACAATGCTGCCATGTATGTGCTGTCTGCTGACTACACGTATGATGTGATGGGTTATGGTATATCAGACTCCTTCCATCACTCTGTGCCCCCACAATGCTGCCATGTATGTGCTGTCTGCTGACTACACGTGTGATGTGATGGGTTATGGTATATCAGACTCCTTCCATCACTCTGTGCCTCCACAATGCTGCCATGTATGTGCTGTCTGCTGACTACACGTGTGATGTGATGGGTTATGGTATATCAGACTCCTCCCATCACTCTGCGCCCCCACAATGCTGCCATGTATGTGCTGTCTGCTGACTACATGTGTGATGTGATGGGTTATGGTATATTAGACTCCTCCCATCACTCTGTGCCTCCACAATGCTGCCATGTATGTGCTGTCTGCTGACTACACGTGTGATGTGATGGGTTATGGTATATCAGACTCCTCCTATCACTCTGTGCCTCCACAATGCTGCCATGTATGTGCTGTCTGCTGACTACACGTATGATGTGATGGGTTATGGTATATCAGACTCCTTCCATCACTCTGTGCCCCCACAATGCTGCCATGTATGTGCTGTCTGCTGACTACACGTGTGATGTGATGGGTTATGGTATATCAGACTCCTTCCATCACTCTGTGCCTCCACAATGCTGCCATGTATGTGCTGTCTGCTGACTACACGTGTGATGTGATGGGTTATGGTATATCAGACTCCTCCCATCACTCTGCGCCCCCACAATGCTGCCATGTATGTGCTGTCTGCTGACTACATGTGTGATGTGATGGGTTATGGTATATTAGACTCCTTCCATCACTCTGTGCCCCCACAATGCTGCCATGTATGTGCTGTCTGCTGACTACACGTATGATGTGATGGGTTATGGTATATCAGACTCCTTCCATCACTCTGTGCCCCCACAATGCTGCCATGTATGTGCTGTCTGCTGACTACACGTGTGATGTGATGGGTTATGGTATATCAGACTCCTTCCATCACTCTGTGCCTCCACAATGCTGCCATGTATGTGCTGTCTGCTGACTACACGTGTGATGTGATGGGTTATGGTATATCAGACTCCTCCCATCACTCTGCGCCCCCACAATGCTGCCATGTATGTGCTGTCTGCTGACTACATGTGTGATGTGATGGGTTATGGTATATTAGACTCCTTCCATCACTCTGTGCCCCCACAATGCTGCCATGTATGTGCTGTCTGCTGACTACACATGTGATGTGATGGGTTATGGTATATCAGACTCCTCCCATCACTCTGTGCTCCCACAATGCTGCCATGTATGTGCTGTCTGCTGACTACACGTGTGATGTGATGGGTTATGGTATATTAGACTCCTCCCATCACTCTGTGCCTCCACAATGCTGCCATGTATGTGCTGTCTGCTGACTACACATGTGATGTGATGGGTTATGGTATATCAGACTCCTCCCATCACTCTGTGCTCCCACAATGCTGCCATGTATGTGCTGTCTGCTGACTACACGTGTGATGTGATGGGTTATGGTATATCAGACTCCTCCCATCACTCTGTGCCTCCCCAATGCTGCCATGTATGTGCCGTCTGCTGACTACACATGTGATGTGATGGTTTATGGTATATCAGACTCCTCCCATCACTCTGTGCTTCCACAATGCTGCCATGTATGTGCTGTCTGCTGACTACACGTGTGATGTGATGGGTTATGGTATATCAGACTCCTCCTATCACTCTGTGCCTCCACAATGCTGCCATGTATGTGCTGTCTGCTGACTACACGTATGATGTGATGGGTTATGGTATATCAGACTCCTTCCATCACTCTGTGCCTCCACAATGCTGCCATGTATGTGCTGTCTGCTGACTACACATGTGATGTGATGGGTTATGGTATATCAGACTCCTCCCATCACTCTGTGCCCCCACAATGCTGTATGTGCTGTCTGCTGACTACACGTGTGATGTGATGGGTTATGGTATATTAGACTCCTCCCATCACTCTGTGCCTCCACAATGCTGCCATGTATGTGCTGTCTGCTGACTACACGTATGATGTGATGGGTTATGGTATATCAGACTCCTTCCATCACTCTGTGCCTCCACAATGCTGCCATGTATGTGCTGTCTGCTGACTACACGTATGATGTGATGGGTTATGGTATATCAGACTCCTTCCATCACTCTGTGCCTCCACAATGCTGCCATGTATGTGCTGTCTGCTGACTACACGTGTGATGTGATGGGTTATGGTATATCAGACTCCTCCCATCACTCTGCGCCCCCACAATGCTGCCATGTATGTGCTGTCTGCTGACTACATGTGTGATGTGATGGGTTATGGTATATTAGACGCCTTCCATCACTCTGTGCCCCCACAATGCTGCCATGTATGTGCTGTCTGCTGACTACACGTGTGATGTGATGGGTTATGGTATATCAGACTCCTCCAATCACTCTGTGCCTCCACAATGCTGCCATGTATGTGCTGTCTGCTGACTACACGTATGATGTGATGGGTTATGGTTTATCAGACTCCTTCCATCACTCTGTGCCCCCACAATGCTGCCATGTATGTGCTGTCTGCTGACTACACGTGTGATGTGATGGGTTATGGTATATCAGACTCCTCCCATCCCTCTGTGCCCCCACAATGCTGCCATGTATGTGCTGTCTGCTGACTACAAATGTGATGAGTTATGGCATATCAGACTCCTCCCATCACTCTGCGCCCCCACAATGCTGCCATGTATGTGCTGTCTGCTGACTACATGTGTGATGTGATGGGTTATGGTATATTAGACTCCTCCCATCACTCTGTGCCTCCACAATGCTGCCATGTATGTGCTGTCTGCTGACTACACGTATGATGTGATGGGTTATGGTATATCAGACTCCTCCTATCACTCTGTGCCTCCACAATGCTGCCATGTATGTGCTGTCTGCTGACTACACGTATGATGTGATGGGTTATGGTATATCAGACTCCTTCCATCACTCTGTGCCTCCACAATGCTGCCATGTATGTGCTGTCTGCTGACTACACGTGTGATGTGATGGGTTATGGTATATCAGACTCCTCCCATCACTCTGTACCTCCACAATGCTGCCATGTATGTGCTGTCTGCTGACTACACGTGTGATGTGATGGGTTATGGTATATTAGACTCCTCCCATCACTCTGTGCCTCCACAATGCTGCCATGTATGTGCTGTCTGCTGACTACACCTGTAATGTGATGGGTTATGGTATATCAGACTCCTCCCATCACTCTGTGCCCCCACAATGCTGCCACGTATGTGCTGTCTGCTGACTACAAATGTGATGTGATGGGTTATGGTATATTAGACTCCTCCCATCACTCTGTGCCTCCACAATGCTGCCATGTATGTGCTGTCTGCTGACTACACGTGTGATGTGCTGGGTTATGGTATATCAGACTCCTCCCATCACTCTGTGCCTCCACAATGCTGCCATGTATGTGCTGTCTGCTGACTACACGTGTGATGTGATGGGTTATGGTATATTAGACTCCTCCCATCACTCTGTGCCTCCACAATGCTGCCATGTATGTGCTGTCTGCTGACTACACGTATGATGTGATGGGTTATGGTATATCAGACTCCTCCTATCACTCTGTGCCTCCACAATGCTGCCATGTATGTGCTGTCTGCTGACTACACGTATGATGTGATGGGTTATGGTATATCAGACTCCTTCCATCACTCTGTGCCTCCACAATGCTGCCATGTATGTGCTGTCTGCTGACTACACGTGTGATGTGATGGGTTATGGTATATCAGACTCCTCCCATCACTCTGCGCCCCCACAATGCTGCCATGTATGTGCTGTCTGCTGACTACATGTGTGATGTGATGGGTTATGGTATATTAGACGCCTTCCATCACTCTGTGCCCCCACAATGCTGCCATGTATGTGCTGTCTGCTGACTACACGTGTGATGTGATGGGTTATGGTATATCAGACTCCTCCAATCACTCTGTGCCTCCACAATGCTGCCATGTATGTGCTGTCTGCTGACTACACGTATGATGTGATGGGTTATGGTTTATCAGACTCCTTCCATCACTCTGTGCCCCCACAATGCTGCCATGTATGTGCTGTCTGCTGACTACACGTGTGATGTGATGGGTTATGGTATATCAGACTCCTCCCATCCCTCTGTGCCCCCACAATGCTGCCATGTATGTGCTGTCTGCTGACTACAAATGTGATGAGTTATGGCATATCAGACTCCTCCCATCACTCTGCGCCCCCACAATGCTGCCATGTATGTGCTGTCTGCTGACTACATGTGTGATGTGATGGGTTATGGTATATTAGACTCCTTCCATCACTCTGTGCCCCCACAATGCTGCCATGTATGTGCTGTCTGCTGACTACACATGTGATGAGTTATGCATACCTCCCAACTTTTGGAGGTGCCTGGTCGGGACAGGGTGCGCGCCGGAGACGCGTGGCGATTTTTCGGGGGGCGTGGCCTATCGGGAAGGGGGCGTGGTCTATAATTGCGGCACTGCCGCTAGGCCACGCCCCCATTTTCGACGCTCGTCGGCGCTGAATAGACGCTGTGCGCATGCGCACAGCGTCTATTCTTGGCAGGCTGGGGGGGCTCCCAACTGTCGCCCCCCCCCCCCCCCCACCGCGGGACAATGGCGGCCCCGGGCGGGACGCGGGAACGTCCCCGAATATCGGGACTTTCCCGCGGAAATCGGGACAGTTGGGAGGTATGAGTTATGGCATATCAGACTCCTCCCATCACTCTGCGCCCCCACAATGCAGTCATGTATGTGCTGTCTGCTGACTACACGTGTGATGTGATGGGTTATGGTATATCAGACTCCTCCCATCTCTCTGTGCCCCCACAATGCTGCCATGTATGTGCTGTCTGCTGACTACACGTGTGATGTGATGGGTTATGGTATATTAGACTCCTCCCATCACTGTGCCTCCACAATGCTGCCATGTATGTGCTGTCTGCTGACTACACGTGTGATGTGATGGGTTATGGTATATCAGACTCCTCCCATCTCTCTGTGCCCCCACAATGCTGCCATGTATGTGCTGTCTGCTGACTACACGTGTGATGTGATGGGTTATGGTATATTAGACTCCTCCCATCACTCTGTGCCTCCACAATGCAGTCATGTATGTGCTGTCTGCTGACTACACGTGTGATGTGATGGGTTATGGTATATTAGACTCCTTCCATCACTCTGTGCCCCCACAATGCTGCCATGTATGTGCTGTCTGCTGACTACACGTGGGATGTGATGACCTTCTGCATCAACTTGCTGGGGTCTCGTAAATCTTTTTTATTGTCTGATGGGGTCCCAGACCAAAATAGTTTGAGGACCCCTGCTCTAACCCATTGCCTTGTCACCTCACGTGCACTAACCTGGGACCGGTCACTCTGACCCATCACCCTCTGACCTCACATGCACTAACCTGGGACCACTCTGACCTCACATGCACTAACCTGGGACCACTCTGACCCATCACCCTCTGACCTCACATGCACTAACCTGGGACCACTCTGACCTCACATGCACTAACCTGGGACCACTCTGACCCATCACCCTGTGACCTCATGTGCACTAACCTGGGACCGGTCACTCTGACCCATCTACTTCTATATATAACTTAGGGGTGTACACACAGAGAGATTTGGAATAAGCAATTTTGGGAGAGATTTTGGCTAGATGCACTGGAGATTTTGTCTAAGCGATGATAGTCTATGATCTAGTCAGTATTGCCTTGCCTGCACAGTCACTCTATGATAAGCAATCTCTGCTAGACAATACTGACTAAGCAGGAGAAGGATAGGGAGATTTTGGCTAACCTTCTAGGAGATTTTGACTATCTAGTCAAAATCTCCTGTATAAAGTTCTCCGTGTGTTACACCCCTTTATTTGACTCCCTAATAAATGTGGCCCTGAGAAGAGGGTCCAGCCTCATACCCGTAGAAAGGAATCCAGGGATCCATTCTCCATGAACTCAGTAATGATCATGACGGGGGAGCTCTTGGTAACCACTCCTTCCAGGTGGATCACATTGGGATGATCAAATTGCCCCATGATGCTGGCCTCACTCAGGAAGTCCCGTCTCTGCTTCTCCGTGTACCCCGACTTCAGCGTCTTAATCGCCACAAAGATCTCTCTCTTCCCGGGGAGCTTCAGATGTCCACTGCAGACTTCCCCGAACTCTCCTGCGGAGACACCCCACGTCCAATAATTCCCTGTTATCAGTGAGGTAAGTGACACCTTACCCACCCCCCCCCCCCCCCCCTACTGCAGACTTCCCCGAACTCTCCTGCGGAGACACCCCACGTCCAATAATTCCCTGTTATCAGTGAGGTAAGAGACACCTTACCCACCCCCCCCCCCCCTACTGCAGACTTCCCCGAACTCTCCTGCGGAGACACCCCACGTCCAATAATTCCCTGTTATCAGTGAGGTAAGTGACACCTTACCCCCCCCCCCCCTACTGCAGACTTCCCCGAACTCTCCTGCGGAGACACCCCACGTCCAATAATTCCCTGTTATCAGTGAGGTAAGAGACACCTTACCCACCCCCCCCCCCCTACTGCAGACTTCCCCGAACTCTCCTGCGGAGACACCCCACGTCCAATAATTCCCTGTTATCAGTGAGGTAAGTGACACCTTACCCCCCCCCACCCCACCCACCCACCCCCTACTGCAGACTTCCCCGAACTCTCCTGCGGAGACACCCCACGTCCAATAATTCCCTGTTACCAGTGAGGTAAGAGACACCTTACCCCACCCCCCACCCCCTACTGCAGACTTCCCCGAACTCTCCTGCGGAGACACCCCACGTCCAATAATTCCCTGTTATCAGTGAGGTAAGAGACACATTACCCCACCCCCACCCCCTA
>NW_028142765.1:0-30616 GCF_055691185.1 Crinia signifera | reverse complement strand
TGCGCCCTTAAGCCCACTGCCATGCCCAGGGTTGCCCTGGCAACTGTTGCTGGGCCCCAAAGCGGAAGTGGGCGGGGTCCAGGCCCCCTTAAGCCCCCTGTCATGCCCAGGGTTGCCCTGGCAACTGTTGCTGGCCCCCAAAGCGGAAGTGGGCGGGTCCAGGCCCCCTTAAGCCCCCTGCCTTGCCCAGGGTTGCCCTGGCAACTGTTGCTGGCCCCCAAAGCGGAAGTGGGCGGGTCCTGGCCCCCTTAAGCCCCCTGCCATGTCCAGGGTTGCCCTGGCAACTGTTGCTGGCCCCCAAAGCGGAAGTGGGCGGGTCCAGGCGCCTTAAGCCCACTGCCATGCCCAGTGTTGCCCTGGCAACTGTTGCTGGCCCCCAAAGCGGAAGTGGGCGGGTCCAGGTGCCCTTAAGCCCACTGCCATGCCCAGGGTTGCCCTGGCAACTGTTGCTGGCCCCCAAAGCGGAAGTGGGCGGGTCCTGGCCCCCTTAAGCCCCCTGCCATGCCCAGGGTTGCCCTGGCAACTGTTGCTGGCCCCCAAAGCGAAAGTGGGCGGGTCCAGGCGCCCTTAAGCCCACTGCCATGCCCAGGGTTGCCCTGGCAACTGTTGCTGGCCCCCAAAGCGGAAGTGGGCGGGTCCAGGCGCCCTTAAGCCCCGTGCCATCCCCAGTTTGTCCTGGCAACTGTTGCTGGCCCCCAAAGCGGAAGTGGGCGGGTCCTGGCCCCCTTAAGCCCCCTGCCTTGCCCAGGGTTGCCCTGGCAACTGTTGCTGGCCCCCAAAGCGGAAGTGGGCGGGTCCTGGCCACCTTAAGCCCCCTGCCATGCCCAGAGTTGCCCTGGCAACTGTTGCTGGCCCCAAAGCGGAAGTGGGCGGGTCCAGGCCCCCTTAAGCCCCCTGCCATGCCCAGTGTTGCCCTGGCAACTGTTGCTGGCTTCCAAAGCGGAAGTGTGCGGGTCCAGGTGCCCTTAAGCCCACTGCCATGCCCAGGGTTGCCCTGGCAACTGTTGCTGGCCCCCAAAGCGGAAGTGGGCGGGTCCTGGCCCCCTTAAGCCCCTGCCATGCCCAGGGTTGCCCTGGCAACTGTTGCTGGCCCCCAAAGCGAAGTGGGCGGGTCCAGGCGCCCTTAAGCCCCTGCCATTCCCAGTTTGTCCTGGCAACTGTTGCTGGCCCCCAAAGCGGAAGTGGGAGGGTCCTGGCCCCTTAAGCCCCCTGCCATGCCCAGAGTTGCCCTGGCAACTGTTGCTGGCCCCCAAAGCGGAAGTGGGCGGGTCCAGGCCCCTTAAGCCCCCTGCCATGCCCAGTGTTGCCCTGGCAACTGTTGCTGGCCCCCAAAGCGGAAGGTGGGCGGGTCCAGGCGCCCTTAAGCCCCCTGCCTTGTCCAGTGTTGCCCTGGCAACTGTTGCTGGCCCCCAAAGCGGAAGTGGGCGGGTCCTGGCCCCCTTAAGCCCCCTGCCATGCCCAGAGTTGCCCTGGCAACTGTTGCTGGCCCCCAAAGCGGAAGTGGGCGGGTCCAGGCCCCCTGCCATGCCCAGTGTTGCCCTGGCAACTGTTGCTGGCCCCCAAAGCGGAAGTGGGCGGGTCCAGGTGCCCTTAAGCCCACTGCCATGCCCAGGGTTGCCCTGGCAACTGTTGCTGGCCCCCAAAGCGGGAAGTGGGCGGGTCCCTGGCCCCCTTAAACCCCCTGCCATGCACAGGGTTGCCCTGGCAACTGTTGCTGGCCCCCAAAGCGGAAGTGGGCGGGTCCAGGCGCCCTTAAGCCCCGTGCCATCCCCAGTTTGTCCTGGCAACTGTTGCTGGCCCCCAAAGCGGAAGTGGGCGGGTCCTGGCCCCCTTAAGCCCCCTGCCATGCCCAGGGTTGCCCTGGCAACTGTTGCTGGCCCCCAAAGCGGAAGTGGGCGGGTCCAGGTGCCCTTAAGCCCACTGCCATGCCCAGGGTTGCCCTGGCAACTGTTGCTGGCCCCCAAAGCGGAAGGGGGCGGGTCAGGCGCCCTTAAGCCCACTGCCATGCCCAGGGTTGCCCTGGCAACTGTTGCTGGCCCCCAAAGCGGAAGGGGGCGGGTCCAGGCGCCCTTAAGCCCCCTGCCATGCCCAGGGTTGCCCTGGCAACTGTTGCTGGCCCCCAAAGCGGAAGTGGGCGGGTCCAGGCCCCCTTAAGCCCCCTGCCATGCCCAGTGTTGCCCTGGCAACTGCTGCTGGCCCCCAAAGCGGAAGTGGGCGGGTCCAGGCCCCTTAAGCCCCCTGCCATGCCCAGTGTTGCCTGGCAACTGTTGCTGGCCCCCAAAGCGGAAGTGGGCGGGTCCTGGCCCCCTTAAGCCCCCTGCCATGCCCAGGGTTGCCCTGGCAACTGTTGCTGGCCCCCAAAGCGGAAGTGGGAGGGTCCTAGCCCCCTTAAGCCCCCCTGCCATGCCCAGGGTTGCCCTGGCAACTGTTGCTGGCCCCCAAAGCGGAAGTGGGCGGTCGAGGCCCCCTTAAGCCCCCTGCCATTCCAGGGTTGCCCTGGCAACTGTTGCTGGCCCCCAAAGCGGAAGTGGGCGGGTCCAGGCGCCCTTAAGCCCCCTGCCATGCCCAGGGTTGCCCTGGCAACTGTTGCTGGCCCCGAAGCGGAAGTGGGCGGGTCCAGGCGCCCTTAAGCCCACTGCCATGCCCAGGGTTGCCCTGGCAACTGTTGCTGGGCCCCAAAGCGGAAGTGGGCGGGTCCAGGCCCCCTTAAGGCCCCCTGTCATGCCCAGGGTTGCCCTGGCAACTGTTGCTGGCCCCCAAAGCGGAAGTGGGCGGGGTCCAGGCCCCCTTAAGCCCCTGCCTTGCCCAGGGTTGCCCTGGCAACTGTTGCTGGCCCCCAAAGCGGAAGTGGGCGGGTCCTGGCCCCCTTAAGCCCCCTGCCATGTCCAGGTTGCCCTGGCAACTGTTGCTGGCCCCCAAAGCGGAAGTGGGCGGGTCCAGGCGCCCTTAAGCCCACTGCCATGCCCAGTGTTGCCCTGGCAACTGTTGCTGGCCCCCAAAGCGGAAGTGGGCGGGTCCAGGTGCCCTTAAGCCCACTGCCATGCCCAGGGTTGCCCTGGCAACTGTTGCTGGCCCCCAAAGCGGAAGTGGGCGGGTCCTGGCCCCCTTAAGCCCCCTGCCATGCCCAGGGTTGCCCTGGCAACTGTTGCTGGCCCCCAAAGCGAAAGTGGGCGGGTCCAGGCGCCTTAAGCCCACTGCCATGCCCAGGGTTGCCCTGGCAACTGTTGCTGGCCCCCAAAGCGGAAGTGGGCGGGTCCAGGCGCCCTTAAGCCCCGTGCCATCCCCAGTTTGTCCTGGCAACTGTTGCTGGCCCCCATAGCGGAAGTGGGCGGGTCCTGGCCCCCTTAAGCCCCCTGCCATGCCCAGGGTTGCCCTGGCAACTGTTGCTGGCCCCCAAAGCGGAAGTGGGCGGGTCCAGGTGCCCTTAAGCCCACTGCCATGCCCAGGGTTGCCCTGGCAACTGTTGCTGGCCCCCAAAGCGGAAGGGGGCGGGTCCAGGCGCCCTTAAGCCCACTGCCATGCCCAGGGTTGCCCTGGCAACTGTTGCTGGCCCCCAAAGCGGAAGGGGGCGGGTCCAGGCGCCCTTAAGCCCCCTGCCATGCCCAGGGTTGCCCTGGCAACTGTTGCTGGCCCCCAAAGCGGAAGTGGGCGGGTCCAGGCCCCCTTAAGCCCCCTGCCATGCCCAGTGTTGCCCTGGCAACTGCTGCTGGCCCCCAAAGCAGAAGTGGGCGGGTCCAGGCCCCCTTAAGCCCCCTGCCATGCCCAGTGTTGCCCTGGCAACTGTTGCTGGCCCCCAAAGCGGAAGTGGGCGGGTCCTGGCCCCCTTAAGCCCCCTGCCATGCCCAGGGTTGCCCTGGCAACTGTTGCTGGCCCCAAAGCGAAGTGGGAGGGTCCTAGCCCCCTTAAGCCCCCTGCCATGCCCAGGGTTGCCTGGCAACTGTTGCTGGCCCCCAAAGCGGAAGTGGGCGGGTCGAGGCCCCCTTAAGCCCCCTGCCATTCCCAGGGTTGCCCTGGCAACTGTTGCTGGCCCCCAAAGCGGAAGTGGGCGGGTCCAGGCGCCCTTAAGCCCCCTGCCATGCCCAGGGTTGCCCTGGCAACTGTTGCTGGCCCCCGAAGCGGAAGTGGGCTGGTCCAGGCCCCCTTAAGCCCCCTGCCATGCCCAGTGTTGCCCTGGCAACTGCTGCTGGCCCCCAAAGCAGAAGTGGGCGGGTCCAGGCCCCCTTAAGCCCCCCTGCCATGCCCAGTGTTGCCCTGGCAACTGTTGCTGGCCCCCAAAGTGGAAGTGGGCGGGTCCTGGCCCCCTGTAGCCCCCTGCCATGCCCAGAGTTGCCCTGGCAACTGTTGCTGGCCCCCAAAGCGGAAGTGGGCGGGTCCAGGCCCCCTTAAGCCCCCTGCCATGCCCAGTGTTGCCCTGGCAACTGTTGCTGGCCCCCAAAGCGGAAGTGGGCGGCCTCCAGGCCCCCTTAAGCCCCCTGCCATGCCCAGGGTTGCCCTGGCAACTGTTGCTGGCCCCCAAAGTGGAAGTGGGCGGGTCCAGGCGCCCTTAAGCCCCCCTGCCATGCCCAGTGTTGCCCTGGCAACTGTTGCTGGCCCCCAAAGCGGAAGTGGGCGGGTCCAGGCCGCCCTTAAGCCCCCTGCCTTGCCCAGGGTTGCCCTGGCAACTGTTGCTGGCCCCCAAAGCGGAAGTGGGCGGGTCCAGGCCCCCTTAAGCCCCCTGCCATGCCCAGTGTTGCCCTGGCAACTGTTGCTGGCTTCCAAAGCGGAAGTGTGCGGGTCCAGGTGCCCTTAAGCCCACTGCCATGCCCAGGGTTGCCCTGGCAACTGTTGCTGGCCCCCAAAGCGGAAGTGGGCGGGTCCTGGCCCCCTTAAGCCCCCTGCCATGCCCAGAGTTGCCCTGGCAACTGTTGCTGGCCCCCAAAGCGGAAGTGGGCGGGTCCAGGCCCCCTGCCATGCCCAGTGTTGCCCTGGCAACTGTTGCTGGCCCCCAAAGCGGAAGTGGGCGGGTCCAGGTGCCCTTAAGCCCACTGCCATGCCCAGGTTGCCCTGGCAACTGTTGCTGGCCCCAAAGCGGAAGTGGGCGGGTCCAGGTGCCCTTAAGCCCACTGCCATGCCCAGGGTTGCCCTGGCAACTGTTGCTGGCCCCCAAAGCGGAAGTGGGCGGGTCCTGGCCCCTTAAACCCCCTGCCATGCACAGGGTTGCCCTGGCAACTGTTGCTGGCCCCAAAGCGGAAGTGGGCGGGTCAGGCGCCCTTAAGCCCCGTGCCATCCCCAGTTTGTCCTGGCAACTGTTGCTGGCCCCCAAAGCGGAAGTGGGCGGGTCCTGGCCCCCTTAAGCCCCTGCCATGCCCAGGGTTGCCCTGGCAACTGTTGCTGGCCCCCAAAGCGGAAGTGGGCGGGTCCAGGCCCCTTAAGCCCCCTGCCATGCCCAGTGTTGCCCTGGCAACTGCTGCTGGCCCCCAAAGCGGAAGTGGGCGGGTCCAGGCCCCCTTAAGCCCCCTGCCATGCCCAGGGTTGCCCTGGCAACTGTTGCTGGCCCCCAAAGCGGAAGGGGGCGGGTCCAGGCGCCCTTAAGCCCCCTGCCATGCCCAGGGTTGCCCTGGCAACTGTTGCTGGCCCCCAAAGCGGAAGTGGGCGGGTCCAGGCCCCCTTAAGCCCCCTGCCATGCCCAGTGTTGCCCTGGCAACTGCTGCTGGCCCCCAAAGCGGAAGGGGGCGGGTCCAGGCGCCCTTAAGCCCACTGCCATGCCCAGGGTTGCCCTGGCAACTGTTGCTGGCCCCCAAAGCGGAAGGGGGCGGGTCCAGGCGCCCTTAAGCCCCCTGCCATGCCCAGGGTTGCCCTGGCAACTGTTGCTGGCCCCCAAAGCGGAAGTGGGCGGGTCCAGGCCCCCTTAAGCCCCCTGCCATGCCCAGTGTTGCCCTGGCAACTGCTGCTGGCCCCCAAAGCGGAAGTGGGCGGGTCCAGGCCCCCTTAAGCCCCCTGCCATGCCCAGTGTTGCCCTGGCAACTGTTGCTGGCCCCCAAAGCGGAAGTGGGCGGGTCCTGGCCCCCTTAAGCCCCCTGCCATGCCCAGGGTTGCCCTGGCAACTGTTGCTGGCCCCCAAAGCGGAAGTGTGAGGGTCCTAGCCCCCTTAAGCCCCCTGCCATGCCCAGGGTTGCCCTGGCAACTGTTGCTGGCCCCCAAAGCGGAAGTGGGCGGGTCGAGGCCCCCTTAAGCCCCCTGCCATTCCCAGGGTTGCCCTGGCAACTGTTGCTGGCCCCCAAAGCGGAAGTGGGCGGGTCCAGGCGCCCTTAAGCCCCCTGCCATGCCCAGGGTTGCCCTGGCAACTGTTGCTGGCCCCCGAAGCGGAAGTGGGCTGGTCCAGGCGCCCTTAAGCCCACTGCCATGCCCAGGGTTGCCCTGGCAACTGTTGCTGGGCCCCAAAGCGGAAGTGGGCGGGTCCAGGCCCCCTTAAGCCCCCTGTCATGCCCAGGGTTGCCCTTGCAACTGTTGCTGGCCCCCAAAGCGGAAGTGGGCGGGTCCAGGCCCCCTTAAGCCCCCTGCCTTGCCCAGGGTTGCCCTGGCAACTGTTGCTGGCCCCCAAAGTGGAAGTGGGCGGGTCCTGGCCCCCTGTAGCCCCCTGCCATGCCCAGAGTTGCCCTGGCAACTGTTGCTGGCCCCCAAAGCGGAAGTGGGCGGGTCCAGGCCCCCTTAAGCCCCCTGCCATGCCCAGTGTTGCCCTGGCAACTGTTGCTGGCCCCCAAAGCGGAAGTGGGCGGCTCCAGGCCCCCTTAAGCCCCCTGCCATGCCCAGGGTTGCCCTGGCAACTGTTGCTGGCCCCCAAAGCGGAAGTGGGCGGGTCCAGGTGCCCTTAAGCCCACTGCCATGCCCAGGGTTGCCCTGGCAACTGTTGCTGGCCCCCAAAGCGGAAGGGGGCGGGTCCAGGCGCCCTTAAGCCCACTGCCATGCCCAGGGTTGCCCTGGCAACTGTTGCTGGCCCCCAAAGCGGAAGGGGGCGGGTCCAGGCGCCCTTAAGCCCCCTGCCATGCCCAGGGTTGCCCTGGCAACTGTTGCTGGCCCCCAAAGCGGAAGTGGGCGGGTCCAGGCCCCCTTAAGCCCCCTGCCATGCCCAGTGTTGCCCTGGCAACTGCTGCTGGCCCCCAAAGCGGAAGTGGGCGGGTCCAGGCCCCCTTAAGCCCCCTGCCATGCCCAGTGTTGCCCTGGCAACTGTTGCTGGCCCCCAAAGCGGAAGTGGGCGGGTCCTGGCCCCCTTAAGCCCCCTGCCATGCCCAGGGTTGCCCTGGCAACTGTTGCTGGCCCCCAAAGCGGAAGTGGGAGGGTCCTAGCCCCCTTAAGCCCCCTGCCATGCCCAGGGTTGCCCTGGCAACTGTTGCTGGCCCCCAAAGCGGAAGTGGGCGGGTCGAGGCCCCCTTAAGCCCCCTGCCATTCCCAGGGTTGCCCTGGCAACTGTTGCTGGCCCCCAAAGCGGAAGTGGGCGGGTCCAGGCGCCCTTAAGCCCCCTGCCATGCCCAGGGTTGCCCTGGCAACTGTTGCTGGCCCCCGAAGCGGAAGTGGGCGGGTCCAGGCGCCCTTAAGCCCACTGCCATGCCCAGGGTTGCCCTGGCAACTGTTGCTGGGCCCCAAAGCGGAAGTGGGCGGGTCCAGGCCCCCTTAAGCCCCCTGTCATGCCCAGGGTTGCCCTGGCAACTGTTGCTGGCCCCCAAAGCGGAAGTGGGCGGGTCCAGGCCCCCTTAAGCCCCCTGCCTTGCCCAGGGTTGCCCTGGCAACTGTTGCTGGCCCCCAAAGCGGAAGTGGGCGGGTCCTGGCCCCCTTAAGCCCCCTGCCATGTCCAGGGTTGCCCTGGCAACTGTTGCTGGCCCCCAAAGCGGAAGTGGGCGGGTCCAGGCGCCCTTAAGCCCACTGCCATGCCCAGTGTTGCCCTGGCAACTGTTGCTGGCCCCCAAAGCGGAAGTGGGCGGGTCCAGGTGCCCTTAAGCCCACTGCCATGCCCAGGGTTGCCCTGGCAACTGTTGCTGGCCCCCAAAGCGGAAGTGGGCGGGTCCTGGCCCCCTTAAGCCCCCTGCCATGCCCAGGGTTGCCCTGGCAACTGTTGCTGGCCCCCAAAGCGAAAGTGGGCGGGTCCAGGCGCCCTTAAGCCCACTGCCATGCCCAGGGTTGCCCTGGCAACTGTTGCTGGCCCCCAAAGCGGAAGTGGGCGGGTCCAGGCGCCCTTAAGCCCCGTGCCATCCCCAGTTTGTCCTGGCAACTGTTGCTGGCCCCCAAAGCGGAAGTGGGCGGGTCCTGGCCCCCTTAAGCCCCCTGCCTTGCCCAGGGTTGCCCTGGCAACTGTTGCTGGCCCCCAAAGCGGAAGTGGGCGGGTCCTGGCCACCTTAAGCCCCCTGCCATGCCCAGAGTTGCCCTGGCAACTGTTGCTGGCCCCCAAAGCGGAAGTGGGCGGGTCCAGGCCCCCTTAAGCCCCCTGCCATGCCCAGTGTTGCCCTGGCAACTGTTGCTGGCTTCCAAAGCGGAAGTGTGCGGGTCCAGGTGCCCTTAAGCCCACTGCCATGCCCAGGGTTGCCCTGGCAACTGTTGCTGGCCCCCAAAGCGGAAGTGGGCGGGTCCTGGCCCCCTTAAGCCCCCTGCCATGCCCAGGGTTGCCCTGGCAACTGTTGCTGGCCCCCAAAGCGGAAGTGGGCGGGTCCAGGCGCCCTTAAGCCCCCTGCCATTCCCAGTTTGTCCTGGCAACTGTTGCTGGCCCCCAAAGCGGAAGTGGGAGGGTCCTGGCCCCCTTAAGCCCCCTGCCATGCCCAGAGTTGCCCTGGCAACTGTTGCTGGCCCCCAAAGCGGAAGTGGGCGGGTCCAGGCCCCCTTAAGCCCCCTGCCATGCCCAGTGTTGCCCTGGCAACTGTTGCTGGCCCCCAAAGCGGAAGTGGGCGGGTCCAGGCGCCCTTAAGCCCCCTGCCTTGTCCAGTGTTGCCCTGGCAACTGTTGCTGGCCCCCAAAGCGGAAGTGGGCGGGTCCTGGCCCCCTTAAGCCCCCTGCCATGCCCAGAGTTGCCCTGGCAACTGTTGCTGGCCCCCAAAGCGGAAGTGGGCGGGTCCAGGCCCCCTGCCATGCCCAGTGTTGCCCTGGCAACTGTTGCTGGCCCCCAAAGCGGAAGTGGGCGGGTCCAGGTGCCCTTAAGCCCACTGCCATGCCCAGGGTTGCCCTGGCAACTGTTGCTGGCCCCCAAAGCGGAAGTGGGCGGGTCCTGGCCCCCTTAAACCCCCTGCCATGCACAGGGTTGCCCTGGCAACTGTTGCTGGCCCCCAAAGCGGAAGTGGGCGGGTCCAGGCGCCCTTAAGCCCCGTGCCATCCCCAGTTTGTCCTGGCAACTGTTGCTGGCCCCCAAAGCGGAAGTGGGCGGGTCCTGGCCCCCTTAAGCCCCCTGCCATGCCCAGGGTTGCCCTGGCAACTGTTGCTGGCCCCCAAAGCGGAAGTGGGCGGGTCCAGGTGCCCTTAAGCCCACTGCCATGCCCAGGGTTGCCCTGGCAACTGTTGCTGGCCCCCAAAGCGGAAGGGGGCGGGTCCAGGCGCCCTTAAGCCCACTGCCATGCCCAGGGTTGCCCTGGCAACTGTTGCTGGCCCCCAAAGCGGAAGGGGGCGGGTCCAGGCGCCCTTAAGCCCCCTGCCATGCCCAGGGTTGCCCTGGCAACTGTTGCTGGCCCCCAAAGCGGAAGTGGGCGGGTCCAGGCCCCCTTAAGCCCCCTGCCATGCCCAGTGTTGCCCTGGCAACTGCTGCTGGCCCCCAAAGCGGAAGTGGGCGGGTCCAGGCCCCCTTAAGCCCCCTGCCATGCCCAGTGTTGCCCTGGCAACTGTTGCTGGCCCCCAAAGCGGAAGTGGGCGGGTCCTGGCCCCCTTAAGCCCCCTGCCATGCCCAGGGTTGCCCTGGCAACTGTTGCTGGCCCCCAAAGCGGAAGTGGGAGGGTCCTAGCCCCCTTAAGCCCCCTGCCATGCCCAGGGTTGCCCTGGCAACTGTTGCTGGCCCCCAAAGCGGAAGTGGGCGGGTCGAGGCCCCCTTAAGCCCCCTGCCATTCCCAGGGTTGCCCTGGCAACTGTTGCTGGCCCCCAAAGCGGAAGTGGGCGGGTCCAGGCGCCCTTAAGCCCCCTGCCATGCCCAGGGTTGCCCTGGCAACTGTTGCTGGCCCCCGAAGCGGAAGTGGGCGGGTCCAGGCGCCCTTAAGCCCACTGCCATGCCCAGGGTTGCCCTGGCAACTGTTGCTGGGCCCCAAAGCGGAAGTGGGCGGGTCCAGGCCCCCTTAAGCCCCCTGTCATGCCCAGGGTTGCCCTGGCAACTGTTGCTGGCCCCCAAAGCGGAAGTGGGCGGGTCCAGGCCCCCTTAAGCCCCCTGCCTTGCCCAGGGTTGCCCTGGCAACTGTTGCTGGCCCCCAAAGCGGAAGTGGGCGGGTCCTGGCCCCCTTAAGCCCCCTGCCATGTCCAGGGTTGCCCTGGCAACTGTTGCTGGCCCCCAAAGCGGAAGTGGGCGGGTCCAGGCGCCCTTAAGCCCACTGCCATGCCCAGTGTTGCCCTGGCAACTGTTGCTGGCCCCCAAAGCGGAAGTGGGCGGGTCCAGGTGCCCTTAAGCCCACTGCCATGCCCAGGGTTGCCCTGGCAACTGTTGCTGGCCCCCAAAGCGGAAGTGGGCGGGTCCTGGCCCCCTTAAGCCCCCTGCCATGCCCAGGGTTGCCCTGGCAACTGTTGCTGGCCCCCAAAGCGAAAGTGGGCGGGTCCAGGCGCCCTTAAGCCCACTGCCATGCCCAGGGTTGCCCTGGCAACTGTTGCTGGCCCCCAAAGCGGAAGTGGGCGGGTCCAGGCGCCCTTAAGCCCCGTGCCATCCCCAGTTTGTCCTGGCAACTGTTGCTGGCCCCCATAGCGGAAGTGGGCGGGTCCTGGCCCCCTTAAGCCCCCTGCCATGCCCAGGGTTGCCCTGGCAACTGTTGCTGGCCCCCAAAGCGGAAGTGGGCGGGTCCAGGTGCCCTTAAGCCCACTGCCATGCCCAGGGTTGCCCTGGCAACTGTTGCTGGCCCCCAAAGCGGAAGGGGGCGGGTCCAGGCGCCCTTAAGCCCACTGCCATGCCCAGGGTTGCCCTGGCAACTGTTGCTGGCCCCCAAAGCGGAAGGGGGCGGGTCCAGGCGCCCTTAAGCCCCCTGCCATGCCCAGGGTTGCCCTGGCAACTGTTGCTGGCCCCCAAAGCGGAAGTGGGCGGGTCCAGGCCCCCTTAAGCCCCCTGCCATGCCCAGTGTTGCCCTGGCAACTGCTGCTGGCCCCCAAAGCAGAAGTGGGCGGGTCCAGGCCCCCTTAAGCCCCCTGCCATGCCCAGTGTTGCCCTGGCAACTGTTGCTGGCCCCCAAAGCGGAAGTGGGCGGGTCCTGGCCCCCTTAAGCCCCCTGCCATGCCCAGGGTTGCCCTGGCAACTGTTGCTGGCCCCCAAAGCGGAAGTGGGAGGGTCCTAGCCCCCTTAAGCCCCCTGCCATGCCCAGGGTTGCCCTGGCAACTGTTGCTGGCCCCCAAAGCGGAAGTGGGCGGGTCGAGGCCCCCTTAAGCCCCCTGCCATTCCCAGGGTTGCCCTGGCAACTGTTGCTGGCCCCCAAAGCGGAAGTGGGCGGGTCCAGGCGCCCTTAAGCCCCCTGCCATGCCCAGGGTTGCCCTGGCAACTGTTGCTGGCCCCCGAAGCGGAAGTGGGCTGGTCCAGGCCCCCTTAAGCCCCCTGCCATGCCCAGTGTTGCCCTGGCAACTGCTGCTGGCCCCCAAAGCAGAAGTGGGCGGGTCCAGGCCCCCTTAAGCCCCCTGCCATGCCCAGTGTTGCCCTGGCAACTGTTGCTGGCCCCCAAAGTGGAAGTGGGCGGGTCCTGGCCCCCTGTAGCCCCCTGCCATGCCCAGAGTTGCCCTGGCAACTGTTGCTGGCCCCCAAAGCGGAAGTGGGCGGGTCCAGGCCCCCTTAAGCCCCCTGCCATGCCCAGTGTTGCCCTGGCAACTGTTGCTGGCCCCCAAAGCGGAAGTGGGCGGCTCCAGGCCCCCTTAAGCCCCCTGCCATGCCCAGGGTTGCCCTGGCAACTGTTGCTGGCCCCCAAAGTGGAAGTGGGCGGGTCCAGGCGCCCTTAAGCCCCCTGCCATGCCCAGTGTTGCCCTGGCAACTGTTGCTGGCCCCCAAAGCGGAAGTGGGCGGGTCCAGGCGCCCTTAAGCCCCCTGCCTTGCCCAGGGTTGCCCTGGCAACTGTTGCTGGCCCCCAAAGCGGAAGTGGGCGGGTCCAGGCCCCCTTAAGCCCCCTGCCATGCCCAGTGTTGCCCTGGCAACTGTTGCTGGCTTCCAAAGCGGAAGTGTGCGGGTCCAGGTGC
The DNA here is from genome assembly GCF_055691185.1 of Crinia signifera. Taxonomy (NCBI): domain Eukaryota; kingdom Metazoa; phylum Chordata; class Amphibia; order Anura; family Myobatrachidae; genus Crinia; species Crinia signifera. The sequence goes on along the minus strand of NW_028142765.1, from coordinate 18,265 downwards.
CCTTAAGCCCACTGCCATGCCCAGGGTTGCCCTGGCAACTGTTGCTGGCCCCCAAAGCGGAAGTGGGCGGGTCCTGGCCCCCTTAAGCCCCCTGCCATGCCCAGAGTTGCCCTGGCAACTGTTGCTGGCCCCCAAAGCGGAAGTGGGCGGGTCCAGGCCCCCTGCCATGCCCAGTGTTGCCCTGGCAACTGTTGCTGGCCCCCAAAGCGGAAGTGGGCGGGTCCAGGTGCCCTTAAGCCCACTGCCATGCCCAGGGTTGCCCTGGCAACTGTTGCTGGCCCCCAAAGCGGAAGTGGGCGGGTCCAGGTGCCCTTAAGCCCACTGCCATGCCCAGGGTTGCCCTGGCAACTGTTGCTGGCCCCCAAAGCGGAAGTGGGCGGGTCCTGGCCCCCTTAAACCCCCTGCCATGCACAGGGTTGCCCTGGCAACTGTTGCTGGCCCCCAAAGCGGAAGTGGGCGGGTCCAGGCGCCCTTAAGCCCCGTGCCATCCCCAGTTTGTCCTGGCAACTGTTGCTGGCCCCCAAAGCGGAAGTGGGCGGGTCCTGGCCCCCTTAAGCCCCCTGCCATGCCCAGGGTTGCCCTGGCAACTGTTGCTGGCCCCCAAAGCGGAAGTGGGCGGGTCCAGGCCCCCTTAAGCCCCCTGCCATGCCCAGTGTTGCCCTGGCAACTGCTGCTGGCCCCCAAAGCGGAAGTGGGCGGGTCCAGGCCCCCTTAAGCCCCCTGCCATGCCCAGGGTTGCCCTGGCAACTGTTGCTGGCCCCCAAAGCGGAAGGGGGCGGGTCCAGGCGCCCTTAAGCCCCCTGCCATGCCCAGGGTTGCCCTGGCAACTGTTGCTGGCCCCCAAAGCGGAAGTGGGCGGGTCCAGGCCCCCTTAAGCCCCCTGCCATGCCCAGTGTTGCCCTGGCAACTGCTGCTGGCCCCCAAAGCGGAAGTGGGCGGGTCCAGGCCCCCTTAAGCCCCCTGCCATGCCCAGTGTTGCCCTGGCAACTGTTGCTGGCCCCCAAAGCGGAAGTGGGCGGGTCCTGGCCCCCTTAAGCCCCCTGCCATGCCCAGGGTTGCCCTGGCAACTGTTGCTGGCCCCCAAAGCGGAAGTGGGAGGGTCCTAGCCCCCTTAAGCCCCCTGCCATGCCCAGGGTTGCCCTGGCAACTGTTGCTGGCCCCCAAAGCGGAAGTGGGCGGGTCGAGGCCCCCTTAAGCCCCCTGCCATTCCCAGGGTTGCCCTGGCAACTGTTGCTGGCCCCCAAAGCGGAAGTGGGCGGGTCCAGGCGCCCTTAAGCCCCCTGCCATGCCCAGGGTTGCCCTGGCAACTGTTGCTGGCCCCCGAAGCGGAAGTGGGCGGGTCCAGGCGCCCTTAAGCCCACTGCCATGCCCAGGGTTGCCCTGGCAACTGTTGCTGGGCCCCAAAGCGGAAGTGGGCGGGTCCAGGCCCCCTTAAGCCCCCTGTCATGCCCAGGGTTGCCCTGGCAACTGTTGCTGGCCCCCAAAGCGGAAGTGGGCGGGTCCAGGCCCCCTTAAGCCCCCTGCCTTGCCCAGGGTTGCCCTGGCAACTGTTGCTGGCCCCCAAAGCGGAAGTGGGCGGGTCCTGGCCCCCTTAAGCCCCCTGCCATGTCCAGGGTTGCCCTGGCAACTGTTGCTGGCCCCCAAAGCGGAAGTGGGCGGGTCCAGGCGCCCTTAAGCCCACTGCCATGCCCAGTGTTGCCCTGGCAACTGTTGCTGGCCCCCAAAGCGGAAGTGGGCGGGTCCAGGTGCCCTTAAGCCCACTGCCATGCCCAGGGTTGCCCTGGCAACTGTTGCTGGCCCCCAAAGCGGAAGTGGGCGGGTCCTGGCCCCCTTAAGCCCCCTGCCATGCCCAGGGTTGCCCTGGCAACTGTTGCTGGCCCCCAAAGCGAAAGTGGGCGGGTCCAGGCGCCCTTAAGCCCACTGCCATGCCCAGGGTTGCCCTGGCAACTGTTGCTGGCCCCCAAAGCGGAAGTGGGCGGGTCCAGGCGCCCTTAAGCCCCGTGCCATCCCCAGTTTGTCCTGGCAACTGTTGCTGGCCCCCAAAGCGGAAGTGGGCGGGTCCTGGCCCCCTTAAGCCCCCTGCCATGCCCAGGGTTGCCCTGGCAACTGTTGCTGGCCCCCAAAGCGGAAGTGGGCGGGTCCAGGTGCCCTTAAGCCCACTGCCATGCCCAGGGTTGCCCTGGCAACTGTTGCTGGCCCCCAAAGCGGAAGGGGGCGGGTCCAGGCGCCCTTAAGCCCACTGCCATGCCCAGGGTTGCCCTGGCAACTGTTGCTGGCCCCCAAAGCGGAAGGGGGCGGGTCCAGGCGCCCTTAAGCCCCCTGCCATGCCCAGGGTTGCCCTGGCAACTGTTGCTGGCCCCCAAAGCGGAAGTGGGCGGGTCCAGGCCCCCTTAAGCCCCCTGCCATGCCCAGTGTTGCCCTGGCAACTGCTGCTGGCCCCCAAAGCAGAAGTGGGCGGGTCCAGGCCCCCTTAAGCCCCCTGCCATGCCCAGTGTTGCCCTGGCAACTGTTGCTGGCCCCCAAAGCGGAAGTGGGCGGGTCCTGGCCCCCTTAAGCCCCCTGCCATGCCCAGGGTTGCCCTGGCAACTGTTGCTGGCCCCCAAAGCGGAAGTGGGAGGGTCCTAGCCCCCTTAAGCCCCCTGCCATGCCCAGGGTTGCCCTGGCAACTGTTGCTGGCCCCCAAAGCGGAAGTGGGCGGGTCGAGGCCCCCTTAAGCCCCCTGCCATTCCCAGGGTTGCCCTGGCAACTGTTACTGGCCCCCAAAGCGGAAGTGGGCGGGTCCAGGCGCCCTTAAGCCCCCTGCCATGCCCAGGGTTGCCCTGGCAACTGTTGCTGGCCCCCGAAGCGGAAGTGGGCTGGTCCAGGCCCCCTTAAGCCCCCTGCCATGCCCAGTGTTGCCCTGGCAACTGCTGCTGGCCCCCAAAGCAGAAGTGGGCGGGTCCAGGCCCCCTTAAGCCCCCTGCCATGCCCAGTGTTGCCCTGGCAACTGTTGCTGGCCCCCAAAGTGGAAGTGGGCGGGTCCTGGCCCCCTGTAGCCCCCTGCCATGCCCAGAGTTGCCCTGGCAACTGTTGCTGGCCCCCAAAGCGGAAGTGGGCGGGTCCAGGCCCCCTTAAGCCCCCTGCCATGCCCAGTGTTGCCCTGGCAACTGTTGCTGGCCCCCAAAGCGGAAGTGGGCGGCTCCAGGCCCCCTTAAGCCCCCTGCCATGCCCAGGGTTGCCCTGGCAACTGTTGCTGGCCCCCAAAGTGGAAGTGGGCGGGTCCAGGCGCCCTTAAGCCCCCTGCCATGCCCAGTGTTGCCCTGGCAACTGTTGCTGGCCCCCAAAGCGGAAGTGGGCGGGTCCAGGCGCCCTTAAGCCCCCTGCCTTGCCCAGGGTTGCCCTGGCAACTGTTGCTGGCCCCCAAAGCGGAAGTGGGCGGGTCCAGGCCCCCTTAAGCCCCCTGCCATGCCCAGTGTTGCCCTGGCAACTGTTGCTGGCTTCCAAAGCGGAAGTGTGCGGGTCCAGGTGCCCTTAAGCCCACTGCCATGCCCAGGGTTGCCCTGGCAACTGTTGCTGGCCCCCAAAGCGGAAGTGGGCGGGTCCTGGCCCCCTTAAGCCCCCTGCCATGCCCAGGGTTGCCCTGGCAACTGTTGCTGGCCCCCAAAGCGGAAGTGGGCGGGTCCAGGCGCCCTTAAGCCCCCTGCCATTCCCAGTTTGTCCTGGCAACTGTTGCTGGCCCCCAAAGCGGAAGTGGGAGGGTCCTGGCCCCCTTAAGCCCCCTGCCATGACCAGAGTTGCCCTGGCAACTGTTGCTGGCCCCCAAAGCGGAAGTGGGCGGGTCCAGGCCCCCTTAAGCCCCCTGCCATGCCCAGTGTTGCCCTGGCAACTGTTGCTGGCCCCCAAAGCGGAAGTGGGCGGGTCCAGGCGCCCTTAAGCCCCCTGCCTTGTCCAGTGTTGCCCTGGCAACTGTTGCTGGCCCCCAAAGCGGAAGTGGGCGGGTCCTGGCCCCCTTAAGCCCCCTGCCATGCCCAGAGTTGCCCTGGCAACTGTTGCTGGCCCCCAAAGCGGAAGTGGGCGGGTCCAGGCCCCCTGCCATGCCCAGTGTTGCCCTGGCAACTGTTGCTGGCCCCCAAAGCGGAAGTGGGCGGGTCCAGGTGCCCTTAAGCCCACTGCCATGCCCAGGGTTGCCCTGGCAACTGTTGCTGGCCCCCAAAGCGGAAGTGGGCGGGTCCTGGCCCCCTTAAACCCCCTGCCATGCACAGGGTTGCCCTGGCAACTGTTGCTGGCCCCCAAAGCGGAAGTGGGCGGGTCCAGGCGCCCTTAAGCCCACTGCCATGCCCAGTGTTGCCCTGGCAACTGTTGCTGGCCCCCAAAGCGGAAGTGGGCGGGTCCAGGTGCCCTTAAGCCCACTGCCATGCCCAGGGTTGCCCTGGCAACTGTTGCTGGCCCCCAAAGCGGAAGTGGGCGGGTCCTGGCCCCCTTAAGCCCCCTGCCATGCCCAGGGTTGCCCTGGCAACTGTTGCTGGCACCCAAAGCAGAGGTGGGCGGGTCCAGGCCCCCTTAAGCCCACTGCCATGCCCAGGGTTGCCCTGGCAACTGTTGCTGGCCCCCAAAGCGGAAGTGGGCGGGTCCAGGCGCCCTTAAGCCCTCTGCCATCCCCAGTTTGTCCTGGCAACTGTTGCTGCCCCCCAAAGCGGAAGTGGGCGGGTCTTGGCCCCCTTAAGCCCCCTGCCATGCCCAGAGTTGCCCTGCAACTGTTGCTGGCCCCCAAAACGGAAGTGGGCGGGTCCAGGCCCCCTTAAGCCCCCTGCCATGCCCAGGGTTGCCCTGGCAACTGTTGCTGGCACCCAAAGCAGAGGTGGGCGGGTCCAGGCCCCCTTAAGCCCCCTGCCATGCCAAGGGTTGCCCTGGCAACTGTTGCTGGCCCCCAAAGCGGAAGTGGGCGGCTTCAGGCCCCCTTAAGCCCCCTGCCTTGCCCAGGGTTGCCCTGGCAACTGTTGCTGGCCCCAAAGCGGAAGTGGGCGGGTCCTGGCCCCCTTAAGCTTTCTGCCATGCCCAGAGTTGCCCTGGCAACTGTTGCTGGCCCCCAAAGCGGAAGTGGGCGGGTCCAGGCCCCCTTAAGCCCCCTGCCATGCCCAGGGTTGCCCTGGCAACTGTTGCTGGCCCCCAAAACGGAAGTGGGCGGGTCCAGGCCCCCTTAAGCCCCCTGCCATTCCCAGGGTTGCCCTGGCAACTGTTGCTGGCCCCCAAAGCGGAAGTGGGCGGGTCCAGGCGCCCTTAAGCCCCCTGCCATGCCCAGGGTTGCCCTGGCAACTGTTGCTGGCCCCCAAAGCGGAAGTGGGCGGGTCCAGGCGCCCTTAAGCCCACTGCCATGCCCAGGGTTGCCCTGGCAACTGTTGCTGGCCCCTAAAGCGGAAGTGGGCGGGTCCAGGCCCCCTTAAGCCCCCTGCCATGCCAAGGGTTGCCCTGGCAACTGTTGCTGGCCCCCAAAGCGGAAGTGGGCGGGTTCAGGCCCCCTTAAGCCCCCTGCCTTGCCCAGGGTTGCCCTGGCAACTGTTGCTGGCCCCCAAAGCGGAAGTGGGCGGGTCCTGGCCCCCTTAAGCCCCCTGCCATGCCCAGAGTTGCCCTGGCAACTGTTGCTGGCCCCCAAAGCGGAAGTGGGCGGGTTCAGGCCCCCTTAAGCCCCCTGCCTTGCCCAGGGTTGCCCTGGCAACTGTTGCTGGCCCCCAAAGCGGAAGTGGGCGGGTCCTGGCCCCCTTAAGCCCCCTGCCATGCCCAGAGTTGCCCTGGCAACTGTTGCTGGCCCCCAAAGCGGAAGTGGGCGGGTCCAGGCCCCCTTAAGCCCCCTGCCATGCCCAGTGTTGCCCTGGCAACTGTTGCTGGCCCCCAAAGCGGAAGTGGGCGGCTCCAGGCCCCCTTAAGCCCCCTGCCATGCCCAGGGTTGCCCTGGCAACTGTTGCTGGCCCCCAAAGCGGAAGTGGGCGGGTCCAGGCGCCCTTAAGCCCCCTGCCATGCCCAGTGTTGCCCTGGCAACTGTTGCTGGCCCCCAAAGCGGAAGTGGGCGGGTCCAGGCGCCCTTAAGCCCCCTGCCTTGCCCAGGGTTGCCCTGGCAACTGTTGCTGGCCCCCAAAGCGGAAGTGGGCGGGTCCAGGGCCCCTTAAGCCCCCTGCCATGCCCAGTGTTGCCCTGGCAACTGTTGCTGGCCCCCAAAGCGGAAGTGTGCGGGTCCAGGTGCCCTTAAGCCCACTGCCATGCCCAGGGTTGCCCTGGCAACTGTTGCTGGCCCCCTAAGCGGAAGTGGGCGGGTCCTGGCCCCCTTAAGCCCCCTGCCATGCCCAGGGTTGCCCTGGCAACTGTTGCTGGCCCCTAAAGCGGAAGTGGGCGGGTCCAGGCGCCCTTAAGCCCCCTGCCATGCCCAGTGTTGCCCTGGCAACTGTTGCTGGCCCCCAAAGCGGAAGTGGGCGGGTCCAGGTGCCCTCAAGCCCCCTGCCATGCCCAGGGTTGCCCTGGCAACTGTTGCTGGCCCCCAAAGCGGAAGTGGGCGGGTCCTGGCCCCCTTAAGCCCCCTGCCATGTCCAGGGTTGCCCTGGCAACTGTTGCTGGCCCCCAAAGCGGAAGTGGGCGGGTCCAGGCGCCCTTAAGCCCACTGCCATGCCCAGTGTTGCCCTGGCAACTGTTGCTGGCCCCCAAAGCGGAAGTGGGCGGGTCCAGGTGCCCTTAAGCCCACTGCCATGCCCAGGGTTGCCCTGGCAACTGTTGCTGGCCCCCAAAGCGGAAGTGGGCGGGTCCTGGCCCCCTTAAGCCCCCTGCCATGCCCAGGGTTGCCCTGGCAACTGTTGCTGGCCCCCAAAGCGAAAGTGGGCGGGTCCAGGCGCCCTTAAGCCCACTGCCATGCCCAGGGTTGCCCTGGCAACTGTTGCTGGCCCCCAAAGCGGAAGTGGGCGGGTCCAGGCGCCCTTAAGCCCCGTGCCATCCCCAGTTTGTCCTGGCAACTGTTGCTGGCCCCCAAAGCGGAAGTGGGCGGGTCCTGGCCCCCTTAAGCCCCCTGCCATGCCCAGGGTTGCCCTGGCAACTGTTGCTGGCCCCCAAAGCGGAAGTGGGCGGGTCCAGGTGCCCTTAAGCCCACTGCCATGCCCAGGGTTGCCCTGGCAACTGTTGCTGGCCCCCAAAGCGGAAGGGGGCGGGTCCAGGCGCCCTTAAGCCCACTGCCATGCCCAGGGTTGCCCTGGCAACTGTTGCTGGCCCCCAAAGCGGAAGGGGGCGGGTCCAGGCGCCCTTAAGCCCCCTGCCATGCCCAGGGTTGCCCTGGCAACTGTTGCTGGCCCCCAAAGCGGAAGTGGGCGGGTCCAGGCCCCCTTAAGCCCCCTGCCATGCCCAGTGTTGCCCTGGCAACTGCTGCTGGCCCCCAAAGTGGAAGTGGGCGGGTCCAGGCCCCCTTAAGCCCCCTGCCATGCCCAGTGTTGCCCTGGCAACTGTTGCTGGCCCCCAAAGCGGAAGTGGGCGGGTCCTGGCCCCCTTAAGCCCCCTGCCATGCCCAGGGTTGCCCTGGCAACTGTTGCTGGCCCCCAAAGCGGAAGTGGGAGGGTCCTAGCCCCCTTAAGCCCCCTGCCATGCCCAGGGTTGCCCTGGCAACTGTTGCTGGCCCCCAAAGCGGAAGTGGGCGGGTCGAGGCCCCCTTAAGCCCCCTGCCATTCCCAGGGTTGCCCTGGCAACTGTTGCTGGCCCCCAAAGCGGAAGTGGGCGGGTCCAGGCGCCCTTAAGCCCCCTGCCATGCCCAGGGTTGCCCTGGCAACTGTTGCTGGCCCCCGAAGCGGAAGTGGGCGGGTCCAGGCGCCCTTAAGCCCACTGCCATGCCCAGGGTTGCCCTGGCAACTGTTGCTGGGCCCCAAAGCGGAAGTGGGCGGGTCCAGGCCCCCTTAAGCCCCCTGTCATGCCCAGGGTTGCCCTGGCAACTGTTGCTGGCCCCCAAAGCGGAAGTGGGCGGGTCCAGGCCCCCTTAAGCCCCCTGCCTTGCCCAGGGTTGCCCTGGCAACTGTTGCTGGCCCCCAAAGCGGAAGTGGGCGGGTCCTGGCCCCCTTAAGCCCCCTGCCATGTCCAGGGTTGCCCTGGCAACTGTTGCTGGCCCCCAAAGCGGAAGTGGGCGGGTCCAGGCGCCCTTAAGCCCACTGCCATGCCCAGTGTTGCCCTGGCAACTGTTGCTGGCCCCCAAAGCGGAAGTGGGCGGGTCCAGGTGCCCTTAAGCCCACTGCCATGCCCAGGGTTGCCCTGGCAACTGTTGCTGGCCCCCAAAGCGGAAGTGGGCGGGTCCTGGCCCCCTTAAGCCCCCTGCCATGCCCAGGGTTGCCCTGGCAACTGTTGCTGGCCCCCAAAGCGAAAGTGGGCGGGTCCAGGCGCCCTTAAGCCCACTGCCATGCCCAGGGTTGCCCTGGCAACTGTTGCTGGCCCCCAAAGCGGAAGTGGGCGGGTCCAGGCGCCCTTAAGCCCCGTGCCATCCCCAGTTTGTCCTGGCAACTGTTGCTGGCCCCCAAAGCGGAAGTGGGCGGGTCCTGGCCCCCTTAAGCCCCCTGCCATGCCCAGGGTTGCCCTGGCAACTGTTGCTGGCCCCCAAAGCGGAAGTGGGCGGGTCCAGGTGCCCTTAAGCCCACTGCCATGCCCAGGGTTGCCCTGGCAACTGTTGCTGGCCCCCAAAGCGGAAGTGGGCGGGTCCAGGCCCCCTTAAGCCCCCTGCCTTGCCCAGGGTTGCCCTGGCAACTGTTGCTGGCCCCCAAAGCGGAAGTGGGCGGGTCCTGGCCCCCTTAAGCCCCCTGCCATGTCCAGGGTTGCCCTGGCAACTGTTGCTGGCCCCCAAAGCGGAAGTGGGCGGGTCCAGGCGCCCTTAAGCCCACTGCCATGCCCAGTGTTGCCCTGGCAACTGTTGCTGGCCCCCAAAGCGGAAGTGGGCGGGTCCAGGTGCCCTTAAGCCCACTGCCATGCCCAGGGTTGCCCTGGCAACTGTTGCTGGCCCCCAAAGCGGAAGTGGGCGGGTCCTGGCCCCCTTAAGCCCCCTGCCATGCCCAGGGTTGCCCTGGCAACTGTTGCTGGCCCCCAAAGCGAAAGTGGGCGGGTCCAGGCGCCCTTAAGCCCACTGCCATGCCCAGGGTTGCCCTGGCAACTGTTGCTGGCCCCCAAAGCGGAAGTGGGCGGGTCCAGGCGCCCTTAAGCCCCGTGCCATCCCCAGTTTGTCCTGGCAACTGTTGCTTGCCCCCAAAGCGGAAGTGGGCGGGTCCTGGCCCCCTTAAGCCCCCTGCCATGCCCAGGGTTGCCCTGGCAACTGTTGCTGGCCCCCAAAGCGGAAGTGGGCGGGTCGAGGCCCCCTTAAGCCCCCTGCCATTCCCAGGGTTGCCCTGGCAACTGTTGCTGGCCCCCAAAGCGGAAGTGGGCGGGTCCAGGCGCCCTTAAGCCCCCTGCCATGCCCAGGGTTGCCCTGGCAACTGTTGCTGGCCCCCGAAGCGGAAGTGGGCTGGTCCAGGCGCCCTTAAGCCCACTGCCATGCCCAGGGTTGCCCTGGCAACTGTTGCTGGGCCCCAAAGCGGAAGTGGGCGGGTCCAGGCCCCCTTAAGCCCCCTGTCATGCCCAGGGTTGCCCTTGCAACTGTTGCTGGCCCCCAAAGCGGAAGTGGGCGGGTCCAGGCCCCCTTAAGCCCCCTGCCTTGCCCAGGGTTGCCCTGGCAACTGTTGCTGGCCCCCAAAGTGGAAGTGGGCGGGTCCTGGCCCCCTGTAGCCCCCTGCCATGCCCAGAGTTGCCCTGGCAACTGTTGCTGGCCCCCAAAGCGAAAGTGGGCGGGTCCAGGCCCCCTTAAGCCCCCTGCCATGCCCAGTGTTGCCCTGGCAACTGTTGCTGGCCCCCAAAGCGGAAGTGGGCGGCTCCAGGCCCCCTTAAGCCCCCTGCCATGCCCAGGGTTGCCCTGGCAACTGTTGCTGGCCCCCAAAGTGGAAGTGGGCGGGTCCAGGCGCCCTTAAGCCCCCTGCCATGCCCAGTGTTGCCCTGGCAACTGTTGCTGGCCCCCAAAGCGGAAGTGGGCGGGTCCAGGCGCCCTTAAGCCCCCTGCCTTGCCCAGGGTTGCCCTGGCAACTGTTGCTGGCCCCCAAAGCGGAAGTGGGCGGGTCCTGGCCACCTTAAGCCCCCTGCCATGCCCAGAGTTGCCCTGGCAACTGTTGCTGGCCCCCAAAGCGGAAGTGGGCGGGTCCAGGCCCCCTTAAGCCCCCTGCCATGCCCAGTGTTGCCCTGGCAACTGTTGCTGGCTTCCAAAGCGGAAGTGTGCGGGTCCAGGTGCCCTTAAGCCCACTGCCATGCCCAGGGTTGCCCTGGCAACTGTTGCTGGCCCCCAAAGCGGAAGTGGGCGGGTCCTGGCCCCCTTAAGCCCCCTGCCATGCCCAGGGTTGCCCTGGCAACTGTTGCTGGCCCCCAAAGCGGAAGTGGGCGGGTCCAGGCGCCCTTAAGCCCCCTGCCATTCCCAGTTTGTCCTGGCAACTGTTGCTGGCCCCCAAAGCGGAAGTGGGAGGGTCCTGGCCCCCTTAAGCCCCCTGCCATGCCCAGAGTTGCCCTGGCAACTGTTGCTGGCCCCCAAAGCGGAAGTGGGCGGGTCCAGGCCCCCTTAAGCCCCCTGCCATGCCCAGTGTTGCCCTGGCAACTGTTGCTGGCCCCCAAAGCGGAAGTGGGCGGGTCCAGGCGCCCTTAAGCCCCCTGCCTTGTCCAGTGTTGCCCTGGCAACTGTTGCTGGCCCCCAAAGCGGAAGTGGGCGGGTCCTGGCCCCCTTAAGCCCCCTGCCATGCCCAGAGTTGCCCTGGCAACTGTTGCTGGCCCCCAAAGCGGAAGTGGGCGGGTCCAGGCCCCCTGCCATGCCCAGTGTTGCCCTGGCAACTGTTGCTGGCCCCCAAAGCGGAAGTGGGCGGGTCCAGGTGCCCTTAAGCCCACTGCCATGCCCAGGGTTGCCCTGGCAACTGTTGCTGGCCCCCAAAGCGGAAGTGGGCGGGTCCTGGCCCCCTTAAACCCCCTGCCATGCACAGGGTTGCCCTGGCAACTGTTGCTGGCCCCCAAAGCGGAAGTGGGCGGGTCCAGGCGCCCTTAAGCCCACTGCCATGCCCAGTGTTGCCCTGGCAACTGTTGCTGGCCCCCAAAGCGGAAGTGGGCGGGTCCAGGTGCCCTTAAGCCCACTGCCATGCCCAGGGTTGCCCTGGCAACTGTTGCTGGCCCCCAAAGCGGAAGTGGGCGGGTCCTGGCCCCCTTAAGCCCCCTGCCATGCCCAGGGTTGCCCTGGCAACTGTTGCTGGCACCCAAAGCAGAGGTGGGCGGGTCCAGGCCCCCTTAAGCCCACTGCCATGCCCAGGGTTGCCCTGGCAACTGTTGCTGGCCCCCAAAGCGGAAGTGGGCGGGTCCAGGCGCCCTTAAGCCCTCTGCCATCCCCAGTTTGTCCTGGCAACTGTTGCTGCCCCCCAAAGCGGAAGTGGGCGGGTCTTGGCCCCCTTAAGCCCCCTGCCATGCCCAGAGTTGCCCTGCAACTGTTGCTGGCCCCCAAAACGGAAGTGGGCGGGTCCAGGCCCCCTTAAGCCCCCTGCCATGCCCAGTGTTGCCCTGGCAACTGTTGCTGGCCCCCAAAGCAGAAGTGGGCGGGTCCTGGCCCCCTTAAGCCCCCTGCCATGCCCAGGGTTGCCCTGGCAACTGTTGCTGGCCCCCAAAGCGGAAGTGGGCGGGTCCAGGTGCCCTTAAGCCCACTGCCATGCCCAGTGTTGCCATGGCAACTGTTGCTGGCCCCCAAAGCGGAAGTGGGCGGGTCCAGGCGCCCTTAAGCCCACTGCCATGCCCAGGGTTGCCCTGGCAACTGTTGCTGGCCCCCAAAGCGGAAGTGGGCGGGTCCAGGCGCCCTTAAGCCCCCTGCCATGCTGTTGCTGGACCCCAAAGCGGAAGTGGGCGGGTCCAGGCCCCCTTAAGCCCCCTGCCATGCCCAGTGTTGCCCTGGCAACTGTTGCTGGCCCCCAAAGCGGAAGTGGGCGGGTCCAGGCGCCCTTAAGCCCCCTGCCATGCCCAGTGTTGCCCTGGCAACTGTTGCTGGCCCCCAAAGCGGAAGTGGGCGGGTCCAGGCGCCCTTAAGCCCCCTGCCTTGCCCAGGGTTGCCCTGGCAACTGTTGCTGGCCACCAAAGCGGAAGTGGGCGGGTCCTGGCCCCCTTAAGCCCCCTGCCATGCCCAGAGTTGCCCTGGCAACTGTTGCTGGCCCCCAAAGCGGAAGTGGGCGGGTCCAGGCGCCCTTAAGCCCCCTGCCATGCCCAGTGTTGCCCTGGCAACTGTTGCTGGCCCCCAAAGCGGAAGTGTGCGGGTCCAGGTGCCCTTAAGCCCACTGCCATGCCCAGGGTTGCCCTGGCAACTGTTGCTGGCCCCCAAAGCGGAAGTGGGCGGGTCCTGGCCCCCTTAAGCCCCCTGCCATGCCCAGGGTTGCCCTGGCAACTGTTGCTGGCCCCCAAAGCGGAAGTGGGCGGGTCCAGGCGCCCTTAAGCCCACTGCCATGCCCAGGGTGTTGCTGGCCCCCAAAGCGGAAGTGGGCGGGTCCAGGCGCCCTTAAGCCCCCTGCCATCCCCAGTTTGTCCTGGCAACTGTTGCTGGCCCCCAAAGTGGAAGTGGGCGGGTCCAGGCCCCCTTAAGCCCCCTGCCATGCCCAGTGTTGCCCTGGCAACTGTTGCTGGCCCCCAAAGCGGAAGTGGGCAGGTCCAGGCGCCCTTAAGCCCCCTGCCTTGCCCAGGGTTGCCCTGGCAACTGTTGCTGGCCCCCAAAGCGGAAGTGGGCGGGTCCTGGCCCCCTTAAGCCCCCTGCCATGCCCAGAGTTGCCCTGGCAACTGTTGCTGGCCCCCTAAGCGGAAGTGGGCGGGTCCAGGCCCCCTTAAGCCCCCTGCCATGCCCAGTGTTGCCCTGGCAACTGTTGCTGGCCCCCAAAGCGGAAGTGGGCGGGTCCAGGTGCCCTCAAGCCCCCTGCCATGCCCAGGGTTGCCCTGGCAACTGTTGCTGGCCCCCAAAGCGGAAGTGGGCGGATCCTGGCCCCCTTAAGCCCCCTGCCATGTCCAGGGTTGCCCTGGCAACTGTTGCTGGCCCCCAAAGCGGAAGTGGGCGGGTCCAGGCGCCCTTAAGCCCACTGCCATGCCCAGTGTTGCCCTGGCAACTGTTGCTGGCCCCCAAAGCGGAAGTGGGCGGGTCCAGGCCCCCTTAAGCCCCCTGCCATGCCCAGTGTTGCCCTGGCAACTGTTGCTGGCCCCCAAAGCGGAAGTGGGCGGGTCCAGGTGCCCTCAAGCCCCCTGCCATGCCCAGGGTTGCCCTGGCAACTGTTGCTGGCCCCCAAAGCGGAAGTGGGCGGGTCCTGGCCCCCTTAAGCCCCCTGCCATGTCCAGGGTTGCCCTGGCAACTGTTGCTGGCCCCCAAAGCGGAAGTGGGCGGGTCCAGGCGCCCTTAAGCCCACTGCCATGCCCAGTGTTGCCCTGGCAACTGTTGCTGGCCCCCAAAGCGGAAGTGGGCGGGTCCAGGTGCCCTTAAGCCCACTGCCATGCCCAGGGTTGCCCTGGCAACTGTTGCTGGCCCCCAAAGCGGAAGTGGGCGGGTCCAGGCCCCCTTAAGCCCCCTGCCATGCCCAGGGTTGCCCTGGCAACTGTTGCTGGCCCCTAAAGCGGAAGTGGGCGGGTCCAGGCGCCCTTAAGCCCCCTGCCATGCCCAGTGTTGCCCTGGCAACTGTTGCTGGCCCCCAAAGCGGAAGTGGGCGGGTCCAGGTGCCCTCAAGCCCCCTGCCATGCCCAGGGTTGCCCTGGCAACTGTTGCTGGCCCCCAAAGCGGAAGTGGGCGGGTCCTGGCCCCCTTAAGCCCCCTGCCATGTCCAGGGTTGCCCTGGCAACTGTTGCTGGCCCCCAAAGCGGAAGTGGGCGGGTCCAGGCGCCCTTAAGCCCACTGCCATGCCCAGTGTTGCCCTGGCAACTGTTGCTGGCCCCCAAAGCGGAAGTGGGCGGGTCCAGGTGCCCTTAAGCCCACTGCCATGCCCAGGGTTGCCCTGGCAACTGTTGCTGGCCCCCAAAGCGGAAGTGGGCGGGTCCTGGCCCCCTTAAGCCCCCTGCCATGCCCAGGGTTGCCCTGGCAACTGTTGCTGGCCCCCAAAGCGAAAGTGGGCGGGTCCAGGCGCCCTTAAGCCCACTGCCATGCCCAGGGTTGCCCTGGCAACTGTTGCTGGCCCCCAAAGCGGAAGTGGGCGGGTCCAGGCGCCCTTAAGCCCCGTGCCATCCCCAGTTTGTCCTGGCAACTGTTGCTGGCCCCCAAAGCGGAAGTGGGCGGGTCCTGGCCCCCTTAAGCCCCCTGCCATGCCCAGGGTTGCCCTGGCAACTGTTGCTGGCCCCCAAAGCGGAAGTGGGCGGGTCCAGGTGCCCTTAAGCCCACTGCCATGCCCAGGGTTGCCCTGGCAACTGTTGCTGGCCCCCAAAGCGGAAGGGGGCGGGTCCAGGCGCCCTTAAGCCCACTGCCATGCCCAGGGTTGCCCTGGCAACTGTTGCTGGCCCCCAAAGCGGAAGGGGGCGGGTCCAGGCGCCCTTAAGCCCCCTGCCATGCCCAGGGTTGCCCTGGCAACTGTTGCTGGCCCCCAAAGCGGAAGTGGGCGGGTCCAGGCCCCCTTAAGCCCCCTGCCATGCCCAGTGTTGCCCTGGCAACTGCTGCTGGCCCCCAAAGCGGAAGTGGGCGGGTCCAGGCCCCCTTAAGCCCCCTGCCATGCCCAGTGTTGCCCTGGCAACTGTTGCTGGCCCCCAAAGCGGAAGTGGGCGGGTCCTGGCCCCCTTAAGCCCCCTGCCATGCCCAGGGTTGCCCTGGCAACTGTTGCTGGCCCCCAAAGCGGAAGTGGGAGGGTCCTAGCCCCCTTAAGCCCCCTGCCATGCCCAGGGTTGCCCTGGCAACTGTTGCTGGCCCCCAAAGCGGAAGTGGGCGGGTCGAGGCCCCCTTAAGCCCCCTGCCATTCCCAGGGTTGCCCTGGCAACTGTTGCTGGCCCCCAAAGCGGAAGTGGGCGGGTCCAGGCGCCCTTAAGCCCCCTGCCATGCCCAGGGTTGCCCTGGCAACTGTTGCTGGCCCCCGAAGCGGAAGTGGGCGGGTCCAGGCGCCCTTAAGCCCACTGCCATGCCCAGGGTTGCCCTGGCAACTGTTGCTGGGCCCCAAAGCGGAAGTGGGCGGGTCCAGGCCCCCTTAAGCCCCCTGTCATGCCCAGGGTTGCCCTGGCAACTGTTGCTGGCCCCCAAAGCGGAAGTGGGCGGGTCCAGGCCCCCTTAAGCCCCCTGCCTTGCCCAGGGTTGCCCTGGCAACTGTTGCTGGCCCCCAAAGCGGAAGTGGGCGGGTCCTGGCCCCCTTAAGCCCCCTGCCATGTCCAGGGTTGCCCTGGCAACTGTTGCTGGCCCCCAAAGCGGAAGTGGGCGGGTCCAGGCGCCCTTAAGCCCACTGCCATGCCCAGTGTTGCCCTGGCAACTGTTGCTGGCCCCCAAAGCGGAAGTGGGCGGGTCCAGGTGCCCTTAAGCCCACTGCCATGCCCAGAGTTGCCCTGGCAACTGTTGCTGGCCCCCAAAGCGGAAGTGGGCGGGTCCTGGCCCCCTTAAGCCCCCTGCCATGCCCAGGGTTGCCCTGGCAACTGTTGCTGGCCCCCAAAGCGAAAGTGGGCGGGTCCAGGCGCCCTTAAGCCCACTGCCATGCCCAGGGTTGCCCTGGCAACTGTTGCTGGCCCCCAAAGCGGAAGTGGGCGGGTCCAGGCGCCCTTAAGCCCCGTGCCATCCCCAGTTTGTCCTGGCAACTGTTGCTGGCCCCCAAAGCGGAAGTGGGCGGGTCCTGGCCCCCTTAAGCCCCCTGCCATGCCCAGGGTTGCCCTGGCAACTGTTGCTGGCCCCCAAAGCGGAAGTGGGCGGGTCCAGGTGCCCTTAAGCCCACTGCCATGCCCAGGGTTGCCCTGGCAACTGTTGCTGGCCCCCAAAGCGGAAGGGGGCGGGTCCAGGCGCCCTTAAGCCCACTGCCATGCCCAGGGTTGCCCTGGCAACTGTTGCTGGCTTCCAAAGCGGAAGTGTGCGGGTCCAGGTGCCCTTAAGCCCACTGCCATGCCCAGGGTTGCCCTGGCAACTGTTGCTGGCCCCCAAAGCGGAAGTGGGCGGGTCCTGGCCCCCTTAAGCCCCCTGCCATGCCCAGGGTTGCCCTGGCAACTGTTGCTGGCCCCCAAAGCGGAAGTGGGCGGGTCCAGGCGCCCTTAAGCCCCCTGCCATTCCCAGTTTGTCCTGGCAACTGTTGCTGGCCCCCAAAGCGGAAGTGGGAGGGTCCTGGCCCCCTTAAGCCCCCTGCCATGCCCAGAGTTGCCCTGGCAACTGTTGCTGGCCCCCAAAGCGGAAGTGGGCGGGTCCAGGCGCCCTTAAGCCCCCTGCCTTGTCCAGTGTTGCCCTGGCAACTGTTGCTGGCCCCCAAAGCGGAAGTGGGCGGGTCCTGGCCCCCTTAAGCCCCCTGCCATGCCCAGAGTTGCCCTGGCAACTGTTGCTGGCCCCCAAAGCGGAAGTGGGCGGGTCCAGGCCCCCTGCCATGCCCAGTGTTGCCCTGGCAACTGTTGCTGGCCCCCAAAGCGGAAGTGGGCGGGTCCAGGTGCCCTTAAGCCCACTGCCATGCCCAGGGTTGCCCTGGCAACTGTTGCTGGCCCCCAAAGCGGAAGTGGGCGGGTCCTGGCCCCCTTAAACCCCCTGCCATGCACAGGGTTGCCCTGGCAACTGTTGCTGGCCCCCAAAGCGGAAGTGGGCGGGTCCAGGCGCCCTTAAGCCCACTGCCATGCCCAGTGTTGCCCTGGCAACTGTTGCTGGCCCCCAAAGCGGAAGTGGGCGGGTCCAGGTGCCCTTAAGCCCACTGCCATGCCCAGGGTTGCCCTGGCAACTGTTGCTGACCCCCAAAGCGGAAGTGGGCGGGTCCTGGCCCCCTTAAGCCCCCTGCCATGCCCAGGGTTGCCCTGGCAACTGTTGCTGGCACCCAAAGCGGAGGTGGGCGGGTCCAGGCCCCCTTAAGCCCACTGCCATGCCCAGGGTTGCCCTGGCAACTGTTGCTGGCCCCCAAAGCGGAAGTGGGCGGGTCCAGGCGCCCTTAAGCCCTCTGCCATCCCCAGTTTGTCCTGGCAACTGTTGCTGCCCCCCAAAGCGGAAGTGGGCGGGTCTTGGCCCCCTTAAGCCCCCTGCCATGCCCAGAGTTGCCCTGCAACTGTTGCTGGCCCCCAAAACGGAAGTGGGCGGGTCCAGGCCCCCTTAAGCCCCCTGCCATGCCCAGTGTTGCCCTGGCAACTGTTGCTGGCCCCCAAAGCGGAAGTGGGCGGGTCCTGGCCCCCTTAAGCCCCCTGCCATGCCCAGGGTTGCCCTGGCAACTGTTGCTGGCCCCCAAAGCGGAAGTGGGCGGGTCCAGGTGCCCTTAAGCCCACTGCCATGCCCAGTGTTGCCATGGCAACTGTTGCTGGCCCCCAAAGCGGAAGTGGGCGGGTCCAGGCGCCCTTAAGCCCACTGCCATGCCCAGGGTTGCCCTGGCAACTGTTGCTGGCCCCCAAAGCGGAAGTGGGCGGGTCCAGGCGCCCTTAAGCCCCCTGCCATGCTGTTGCTGGACCCCAAAGCGGAAGTGGGCGGGTCCAGGCCCCCTTAAGCCCCCTGCCATGCCCAGTGTTGCCCTGGCAACTGTTGCTGGCCCCCAAAGCGGAAGTGGGCGGGTCCAGGCGCCCTTAAGCCCCCTGCCATGCCCAGTGTTGCCCTGGCAACTGTTGCTGGCCCCCAAAGCGGAAGTGGGCGGGTCCAGGCGCCCTTAAGCCCCCTGCCTTGCCCAGGGTTGCCCTGGCAACTGTTGCTGGCCACCAAAGCGGAAGTGGGCGGGTCCTGGCCCCCTTAAGCCCCCTGCCATGCCCAGAGTTGCCCTGGCAACTGTTGCTGGCCCCCAAAGCGGAAGTGGGCGGGTCCAGGCGCCCTTAAGCCCCCTGCCATGCCCAGTGTTGCCCTGGCAACTGTTGCTGGCCCCCAAAGCGGAAGTGTGCGGGTCCAGGTGCCCTTAAGCCCACTGCCATGCCCAGGGTTGCCCTGGCAACTGTTGCTGGCCCCCAAAGCGGAAGTGGGCGGGTCCTGGCCCCCTTAAGCCCCCTGCCATGCCCAGGGTTGCCCTGGCAACTGTTGCTGGCCCCCAAAGCGGAAGTGGGCGGGTCCAGGCGCCCTTAAGCCCACTGCCATGCCCAGGGTGTTGCTGGCCCCCAAAGCGGAAGTGGG